>NW_023637615.1:1386930-1594896 GCF_015220235.1 Choloepus didactylus
TTCCCAAAGCATACTGTGTTGAAGACCACATATTTCTAAATGAACATTCCTAGGTGCAGGGTGAATGGCTCATCATTCTCAATGATATTGTGGGAAAGCAACAGGAATATCAGTCATTGGTGTGACACTAGTTAAATTCCAAGATATTGTTGGTCCAGGATGATGTATAGTATTTCTCCATTGCAATCTAAAATCAGCTGGTTGAATAACCCCTAGGATAATTCCAATAATTATTAGTCCAAAAAATAACCAGAAAAGTATTTGTACATATGTGGCACACCAGGTATACAAAAAGTATCTGAACCTCACCTGTGCAGTGGGTCTTGAGAAATTAAAACATGTTTTGGGAGTATCTGCATATTTTCTTCTTACAAAGGCTGTGTTAAATTCTGAATGTCTGGAGGATCATGGCAAAATATTAGTTGAGGGTTTTTAAAATAAATCATCCAAGTAATCTACTGGGAATGCAAACCTATTCTTTCTGGCAAGGGTGTTTTTGAATATGTGTGGGTTAAGTTTAGCTTCCACATAAAGGCAGCATGGAATAGGGAAAATGGCAGCAGAATTGGCTTAAACAGGCTCTGTGGAAAAGAGAAGGACAGAGAGCCATAACATAAGCCTAGAATCAGTGCCAGCTCCTTATATGGGAAAATATAACCAGGGTTACTGGAATGTAAAGGGATATGGGGTACAATCAGAAGCGGAACTCCCAGCAGGAAATTTAAACTGAATGAGCTCCCTCAGATAGGCTGTACAATTCAAAACCTCAAAGACAGTCTAGTTAGCTCTCTTGAATAGGCTGTAACCTGTGGAGTATGCAACCAATAAGGAAACAGGGGAGGGACTTTTGTGTTAGGGGTAGGATATTAATATCAACATGTTCTTTTTCCTGAGTGCCAGTGCCCACCACATTTCTGGCTGTGTGCCCTTACTTGCAAGATCACAAATAAATTCCTTTCTCCAGAACCAAGTGAGCATTTACTCCTTTACAGGTACTGCTTTATTTCCAACAGTGAGTAAATATGTACTTGTGAACCCTGTGACAAGTCTAGACCCTTAAGTATTGCTTTATGCATTGTTGCAAATTTTCAATAGGCTTAAACTTTATTTCAGTATGGGTAAATATAAAATTAACATTGAATAGGTTTTCTACCTCCTTTATTATATATTCAAATATATCCTGCTTTTGGTGAGCTATCAAATTTAATTATTAAGGGTTTCCAAATATCTCTGTTTTCTAAATAAGAGGCATTATACAATTTTTAAGTTATTTCTTGTAATGCCATCCCTTCTTTCTCTGTCCATTGAATACATTGCCCCTATGATCTCCTAATAACCAGATAAAAAGGTTTAGTCAATTCAGCAACAGAGAGAATCCCATAACTTACCTTTATATCCACCTTTATTGACATTTAGCTTTGGTGTATTGCCTTTGTTACAATTAATTGAAGAATATTACAAACTCACTGTTAACTATAGACTCTATTTTGCATTGGTTGCATTTTTCCCATATCCTATCCATTTTCAACACCTTGCAATGGTGACATTCATCTGTTCTCTCTTATGTAAAAACTTTCTTATATTTGTACTTTAATCACCATCATTGCACACTCTATCTTTCACTAAGTAATACATTCCCAGTTTTTATCCTCTGCATATCATTCTGATGTCATACAAGCCTATAGCCTTCCTCTTTCAACTATACTCATACTCAGCTTTGTTCATTATAATTACAGAAGATTGCTACCATCAGATAGTATTGTGCTATCCATTTCTAGAACTTTACAGTCAATCCTGTTGAACATTCAGTACTCCTCAGCACCAAATGCCCAATCTCCACTCTCTTTCTACCTCCTGATACCCTGTGTTCTTAACTTGAACTTTCAGAGTTTGCTCATTATACTTAGTTCACATTAATAAGATTGTGCAGTATTTTCCCTTTTGTTTCTGGCTAATTTCACTCAATATAATGTCCTCAAGGTTCATCCTTGTTGTTGTATGCATCATGATATTATTCCATCTTATGACTGTGTAATATTCTGTCATATGCATATACCACAGTTTGTTTATGCACTGATCCATCGATGGACATGTGGACTGTTTCCATTTCTGGACAATCATGAATAGTGTCACTGTAAACATTGGTGTACAAATGTCCATTCACGTCCTAGCCTTTGGTTTCTCTGAGTATATACCTAGTAATGGGATTTCTGGATTATACAGCAATTCTATTCTTAGGTTCCTGAGGAACCACCAAATTGCATTCCAGAGCAGTTGCATCATTCTACATTCCCACCAACAGGGAATAATTGTCCCTCTTTCTCCACATCCTCTCCAGCCCTTGCAATTTTCTGTTCATTTGTATTGTTTTGTTGTTTTTTATAATGGCCATTCCAGTAGGTGTGAGATGATATCTCCTTGTAGATTTAAATTTCATTTCCCTAATAGTTAATGAAGTTGAGCATTTCTTCATACATTTTACAGCCATTTGCATTTCCTCTCTGATAAAGTGTCAGTCCATGTGGTTTCCAAATATTGTTTCCCATTGCATAGACTGCCTTTAAATTCTGCCTTTAAAATCTGCTCTTGTAAGTCTCTGTTGTGTTTTTCATCTATTTTGTTGTGCTTTTCATTCCCATAAGTTCTGCCATTTATTTTTTCAAACTTTCAAGTTCTTCCTTAAATTCTCCCAATATCTTCTTTATATCCTTCATCTTTTTTGCTACATCTTCCCTCAACTCATTGATTTTTGAAGTGATTTAGCATGTTTGAATATCTTTAATAAGTTGTTTCAACTCCTGTATCTCATTTGAAGTCTTAGTTTGCTTATTTGACTGAGCCATATCTTTGTTTTCCCTAGTGTGACTCATAATTTTTTGTTGGTGTCTAAGCATCTAGTTTTCTTGATTAGCTTATTCTAGAGGTTGTTTTCACTTTTTTACTACGGGTTTTCTTCTTGGTCGGCTTCATTCTCTATATATTCTTTGGTGTTCAACTTATTCTAGATCTGTAGCATAGCTTCTGTTGAAGTGATGAGAATTTTTTAGCTCTTTTTCTTCTGGTTCTTGCCCTGCCTATATGTCTCTCTTGCCAGCCAGTTGTGAGTTTAACTCTGCACCCCATCTTCCTGTATAACTAGGTGCACACAGCAACCTGTCTTTTGTGCAGGCACTGGGCACCACAGCCAGTTCTCTGTGTGTGGGTAAAACAAGACTGCTGCCTCCCAGTGGTGTACCATTTTTTATTGGCTAGCAAGCCCTGGGTTTATTTTAGAGCACTGCTTTAATTGTTGTGTCATGCCTATTTCTCAACATAAACAGTGCTAGTTTCCCATGCAGGGGCTGTAGACCAGCTCCACTGGGCCAGGGATAAAGTCTGGAGAGGTTGTGAAAAGTCCTAAAATTCCCTTGCTCTTTTGAGTCTGCCTGGTATATTATGCTGTTTTGTGAGTTAATTGTCCTCAGAATGAGAGGCTGTGTCTGACAAGATGGGGCTGAATTTCCTCTTGGAGCACAGCTGAGACTAACTGGGTGGGGCTGATTTATCTGTTGGACCCCAGCTGAGTCTGGCTGTGCAGAGCAGAAAAGCCTCTTATTTTTTTCTTGTAATTCTATTGAGATATAGTCATGTACCATAGTCATCCAAAGTGTACTATTAGTAGTTCACAGTACCATAATATAGTTGTGCATTCATCACCACAATTTTTGAACATTTTCATTACTTCCAGAAAAGTAATAAAAATAAGTTAGAAAGTACCCCCCAGACAACCCATCTCCTATCCTCTTTATTATTTGTTAACTTTTTTTCCCCATTTTTATACTCATCTCTCCATACCCTGAATAAAGGGAATGTGAGCTACAAGGATTTCACAGTCACATAGTCACATTGTATAAGCTATATATTTATAAACTTCTCTTCAAAAATCAAGGCTACTGGGTTGCTGTTCAACAGCCTCAAGTATTTCCTTCTAGGTATTCTAATAACTAAAACTAAAAAGGGATATTTATATAATGCATAAGGATAACCTCCAGAATGACCTCTTGACACATTTGAATTCTCTCCACCTCTGAAACTTTTCTTTTTTCATCTCTCTTCCTCCTTTTGGTAGAGAAGGCTTTCTCAATCACATGATTCTGGGTACAGAATCATCCTCAGCAGTCATGTCCCATGTTGCCAGGGAGATTTACAACCCTGGGAGTCATGTCTCATGTAGGGGGGCAGGCAGCAAGTCCACCTGCCTAGTTGGCTTAGAGAGGCTACATCTTAGCAACAAAAGAGGTTCTTTTGGGGTGACTCTAGGCACAATTATAAGTAAGCTTAGCCTGTCCTTTGAAGTCAAAGGGTTCATAAGGGCAAACACCAAGATCAAGTGCTCAGCCTAGTATATTGGTAGTCCCCAATGTTTCTAAGAATATAAGGAATTCCACAGGTGGGAAAATTTAATATTTCCACATTTTTCCTCAGTCCCTCAAGGGGACTTTTCAAATAAAATTTTATCCTTTACCCAAATTACTCTGAGATATATCAGGGATTCACACTAACCTGTACAAAACAGATCTCACTCCCTCTTTAAGGTTCCATGTAATTATGGTGTTTGTATAAACTGGCCCTACAAGTTAAAGTACATCATGTTACAGGAAATAAAGCTTTTCCACAAAATATACATCTCTACCTTTGGTTTCACACAGAAGTTGAAGTTTTGAAATGCAGGCAATATCATCCTTTACCCTTTAGTCTGATTTACCTTAGTCTGAACCAAGGCTGTTTTGTTCACATTTCCAATTGAATTCTGATTTCATTTGCAGCTTCATTAACATCTGCTTTATGGGGTAATGTTGACATTCATAGCTACCAGACTCTAGCTCTGAGTCTGAGTTGTCACACAGATACCTGAAGTTCCAGGGACCAACCAGATTCTACATAAGAGCTCAGCATCTCAGAATTTTGAAATAACCATTATAACTCAGGTACAAAGGTAATTGCTGTAAGAGCTTACAGTCTAGGAGCTCTAACAACAAGCCTTCCCCTGATAACCCATGATGTCAGATTCAATTATCAGGGTTTGCACATTATAGGTAGTCCATGTTAGTGAGGTATTCTAATGTCTGTCTTTTCATTTTTGGCTTATATCATGCAATATACTGGCCTCAAGTCCATTTACCTAGTTGCATACCCCACATCTTCATTTCTTCTTGCAACCACTCAGTATTCCATTCTATGTAGACACCATAGTTCACCATTCTGTTCATCAGTTGAGCTTATATCATGCAATATACTGGCCTCAAGGTCCACTTACCTAGTTGCATACCTCACAACTTCATTTCTTCTTGCAGTCACTCAAATTCCATTGTATGTATACACCATAGTTCACCCTTCTGTTCATTTGCTGATATACCATTAGCCCCCCCATCCATTGCAAATCATATATATTGCTGCCATAAACGGTGTTCAAATTTAAATTTGTATCCACCCTCTCAGTTCTTCCAAGTATATACCAGATAGTGCAGTTGCAGGACCATACAGTAACCTTATATTTAGCTTCCCATGGAACCACCACTCTGCCCACCAGATGGGCTGCATTATTCTACTTCCCTACCAGCAGTGATTAGGAACATCCCTGTCTCCAGATTTTCTCCAGCACTTGTATCCCTTCTTTATTTTTAAAATATTCAATTCTAATTAAACAATCCATGTTTCCTGGTATAATCACAGGTTATGCATTCAACACTACAATCTATATGCAGACATTTTCACTTCTGTTGTCTCTCTTCTTTAATTTGACATCTGTAGGGTTCTTCCCCTGGCCCTCCTACAGGATTCCAAACAAGTCAGGGTTATCCCCCTTTTTGGCTGAATATCTGGGGAGAAGTTTTTAGCAACACTTTATGCCACTGTGGTGATCTATGTACCACATTTTTTCCATTGTTTTTTAATTAAATTTAACAAAAAATTAAACAGACAATAAGAACCATGTCAAACAAAACCAAAACAAAGGAATGAGAAAAACCAAATTACCTAAAATATGTACATTACTTTCAACATGTTCTTACTCTACCCCAAGAAAATATACAGACTATAACCTAGGAAAGGAATAAGAAAAACATATAACCTAAGATAATTACATTTCTGTGATCTTGTTCCTATCATACCCACCAGAAATTAACAAACCATAGTCATTCCTGAGCATTTCCAGAATGTTAAATTTACCCATGAAAACTTATCTGTTCTTATTAGATTATCATTCTCCTTCACTAATTGCTATCTTTCATGAGGACCCTTACATGCTACATTATAAACCATTTATTTTACATTTTTCAATGTTCATGTTAGTGGACATTTTGTACCTGGCTTATTTCACTCAGCATCATGTCTTCTAGGTTCATCCATGTTGTCATATGTTTCATGGCATCATTCCTTCTTACTGCATCATAGTATTCCATCATGTGTATATGCCACATATTATTTATCCACTCATCTGTTGAAGGACACTTCAGTTGTTTCCAACTCTTGGCAATTATAAAGATTGCTCCTATGAACATTGGCATGCAGATATCTGTTCATGTCACCAGTTTCAAATCTTCCAGGTATATACTGAGAAGTGTGATTGCTGGATCAACGGGTAGCTCTATATATCTAGTTTTCTAAGGAATCACCAGAATGTCTTCCAGAATGGCTGAACCATTATACAGTCCCACCCACAATGAATAACAATTCCAATTTCTCCATATCCTCCCCAGCATTTATACTTACTTGCTTGTTTAATGATAGCCATTCTAATTGGAGTGAGATGGTATCTCATTGAGGTCTTTGAATTCTCCCACAATTATTGTGAATACATCTATTGCTTCCTTTAGTTTTGCCAGTTTTTGTCTCATGTATTTTGGGGCAACTTGATTGGGTGCATAAACATTTATGATTTTTACTTCTTGTTTGACTGTCCCTTTTATTAGTCTGTAGTGGCCTTCTTTGTCTCTCGTAACATCTTTGCCATTAAAGTCTGTTTTTTTTTAATTTTAAAACTTTTTATTTATTGAGATTGTTGACATACTGAACAATTATCCAAAGATCCAAAGTGTACAACCAGTCAATTGCCCCTGGTACCATCACACAGCTGTGCATCCATCACCACAAGTAATTTGTTTTTCAATTTTTAGAACATTTTCATTACTCCAGAAAAATGCAGACAGAAAAAAAAGGAAACTCAAATCCTCCCATACCCCTAACTACCTCCCCCATTGTTGACTCATAGTATTGGTATAGTACATTTGTTACTGTTGATGGAAGAACATTAAAATACTACTAACTGTAATTAGTTTGCAACAGGTATATTTTTCCTTATATGTCAATCTGTTATTTTATTAAAGTTTCAGAATAGTATATAATTTTCAGATATTTACAGTCATCTTATTTGATATCACAAAATAGTGGCCATGTTATAAATTTTACAGATGAGGATATTGCACTATTCTCACCATATATAGATTGTAGAATAAATCCAAATACAGATCAATACTTTCCCTTCTTCTTCCTTTGTATATTTACAAACTTGCCTACACATAACCTTTGCCATTCAAATTACTTTTATCTGAACCAAAGAAATAAATGCACTGAGATAATTTTGTTTTGTTGATAGTAATTCTCACTGTAAACTATACAAGCTTAGGGATCAGAGAGTAAATAGACTTTTTTTTTTTTGCCAAACCCTCTATCTGAATTCAGAAGCTAAAATTATTCAGTATTTTCCATTAACTATGCAGT
Source organism: Choloepus didactylus (assembly GCF_015220235.1). Lineage (NCBI taxonomy): Eukaryota > Metazoa > Chordata > Mammalia > Pilosa > Megalonychidae > Choloepus > Choloepus didactylus. The sequence goes on from NW_023637615.1 coordinate 1,394,689, forward strand.
AAATAGCAAATCTTGGGTCCACAATTAATGTCCTTTTGTTTCAGTGTATGAAATAGGAGTTAATTGCCACTTAAATTTAGTGGTTCAATGACTATCATAACAGATGTCTCTCCATATATAAATAGACATTTTCACCAACATTGCTCCCTCTATGGCTTTGCTTTATATATCCCATGCCTATCTCCAGATAACGGCATCTAATCTACACCAACAAATAAAACATAATTGAGAATGCACATTTTTCAATGCTCTCAAAAAGTATAAGAATATTCCTTTGGATTTGCAAAAGAAGTCTATATTTTCAGACTTAAATTTAATAGTTTTTAATTATTCTTAGTCTAATTCCTGCTTTATCAATTAGGAAACTGAGTCATCTTACAAGTTAAGTGAGATGACCATATTTAAAATCAGCAAGTCAGAAAAGTGAGGCAAATATCTTCATCTTCTGACTTCTAGTGTTTCAGAAAGAATGCCATACCATAAACCTGAGTTATCCATTTGATATAGGGTGAAAAAAATGGTAGCATGGAATAGGATGTGATACAAAGTATGTTTTCTCCTTCATAATGTCACCATTCTGCAATGTCTGTTTATTCCTCTATGAAATATGGAATAAAAATAATGTAATATAGGGTTTTGTCTTATGATGACTATGATGATAATAAAGCTAAAGTTATATTCAGTGGTCTCCATATGGCTTAAAAATGCATCTTCATCTAATATTACAGAATCTTTCTCCATCTCTCTCTCTCCTTTCTTTGTTTCTCTATCAGTAGGTCTTCCTTTAGTATCTCAAATAGAGCAAGTCTTTTATTAGCAAAATCTCTCAGCATTTGTTTGTGAAAAATTTAAGCTCTCCCTCAAATTTGAAGGAGAGCTTTGCTGGACAAAGCATTCTTGATTGGAAATTTTTCTCTCAGAATTTTAAATATGTCCTGCCACTGCCTTCTCACCTCCATGGTGGCTGCACAGTAGTCACTATTTAGTCTTATGTTTTTTTTTTTTTTCCTTTGTATGTGGTGAATTGCTTTTCTCTTGTTGCTTTCAGAACTTGGTCCTTCTCTTCAGTATCTGACAGTATGATCACAATATGTCTTGGAGTGGGTTTATTTGGATTTATTCTATTTGTTGTTTGCTGAGCATTTATGCTTTGTGTATTTATTTTGTGTAGAAGGTTTGGGAAATTTTCCCCAACAATTTCTTTGAAAACTCTTTCTAGACCTTTACCCTTCTCTTCCCCTTCTGGGATACCAATGAGTCTTATATTTGGACATTTTATTTTATCTCTCATATCCCTGAGGTCCATTTTTATTTTTTCATTTGTCTCCTCATTCTTTCTTTTGTTCTTTCATTTTCCATTTTGTCATACTCCAGGTTGCTGATTGGTTGTTCAGCTTCCTCTAGTCTTGTACTATGAGTATCCAGGATTTTTTAATTTGGTCAACAGTTTCTTTTATATCCATAAGATCATTTTTTTTAATCTACTCTTGCAATTTCTTCTTTATGCTCTTCTAGGCTCTTCTTCATGTCTTTTATATCCTGTACCATGTTCTTCTTCATGTCCTTTATATCCTGTACCATGTCCTTCTTCATGTCTTTAGTTCTTTGATTAATTGCTCCAAGTACTGCATTTCCTCTGATCTATTGATTTCAGTGTTTGGGTTTGTGTTATCCATATCATCTGGTTTTTTCATATGCTTTAAAATTTTTTGTTGTTTTTGGCCTCTTGGCACTTGCTTAACATGATAGGGTCTTTTAGAATATGTTTGCTAATTCAAAGACTTCTCTCTAATTTGTCAGATCTACAGCTTGGTGACATACATTTTTACTAACCAGCAGGTGGCATCTGTGAGCCACCTATTCCCCTCAAGCCAGTTCTCCCCAACTTTGTCTTTGTGGTGTGTGGGGTTCTGATTCTTGTGGGGTTCAATTAGTGCACGAGTTTTGTGTGTGTAGTTGGTGCTGTCTGCCCTGAATGTGGGGTGTGTGTCTGAGCAGTTAGGAAGCAAAAGCAGCTTTAACAAACCTCCCAGGTGTTCCTGGAGATTTAAGGCTGTTCCAAAGGTCTAAACTTTCAGTTCTGTCTCACCACAGATTGTCTCTGCTGCTGACCCACAAGTCCTTAGTATTGGTGTGTGGTCCCTGGGATTTCTGAGTGGGTCCCTCTTCCAAGCCATGCCCTTCTAGGGCCTCTGCTGAGGGAAGTCTGTGCTACATCACAAGTGCACACTGACCCTCAATAGAAATTCTGGCCACAGGGCCATTTAGGGGCTTTCCCAGCCTGCTAAAAGGATGGCTGAATGAGGCATGTTAACTTCCTCCTTTTCACACTGCTCTGCCTTCCTAGCTCCAGGACAATTAGCTGTGGGTGTGTGAAAGGGTAGTGTCCATGCCAGTTATTGTAGCACATGCTTGCATTGCTGGAAACACTTCCCATCACACAGGGTTTTTTGGTGCATCTTCTGGGCTGTGGTGGCAGTGCCAGGCAGGAGCGTTCCCAGCCCACCAGAAAGATGGCTATAAGGAGTGTGGTTTTTCTCCTTTTGGCTAACCTGTGCCTGCCTCACTCCAAGACAGTTAGCAGTGGGTATGTGAAAGGCTATCATCCATGCCAGATACTGAGGTGTACTCATAGGTTGTGGAGACACCATTCCTGCCACACTTCCCTGCAGGCAGTTCTCACTACCATATCTGCAGCCACTTTGGGGTTTTTCAAAAGAACTAGTCTGACTCTAAGTGCCAACCCATGGTTTCCCTACACCACAGTGTGGCTGCCAGATATTCTGCAGGTTTACTCACTCAGTTCAGAATGCAGATTCCCAGTTTCACCAAGTGCACAGTCCCAGTGGATTTAGCAGACCTTGTCCACCTGGTGCATCACTGGAACTGGTGTTCTGGATGATTTTCTGGCTTTTATCTAGTATTTTTCATGGAGGTGGTTTTTTTTGCCCTGTCTTTCCTAACTGCCATCTTCCAGAGGTCCAGGTCCACAGTTTTTACTTACAGATTTTATGCTGTGTTCTCAGGCATTCCTCCCAATTCAGGTTTGTATATAGTGAGTGGACCATCATGCTTTTTCCCCTGCAGTTATTCCAGCTTATTTACTAGCTGTTTCTTTTTCTTTTTTAGTTGTTCCAGGGGGACTACTTCTCTTCCACTCCTCTCTATGCCACCATCTTAGATCCTCCTCCTAAAGTCTGTTTTATCTTTCTTTTGGCTGTAACTTGAAGGAAATATTTTTTCCATCCTTTCACTTTCAATGTCTTTGTGTCCCTGTGTCTAAGATGAGTCTCTTGTAAGCAACATATTGAGAGTTCATATTTTTTAATCCATTCTGCCTATTTGTATCTTTTAATTGGGGAGTTTAATCCATTTACATTCAATGTTATTACTGTGAAGACATTTCTTGAATCAGCCATCCTATACTTTGGTTTATGTTTGTCAGACATATTTTCCCCCTCTCTCTCTTGTGTCCTTTAGTGTACCCTTACTGAATCTCTTTAATTCTGAACCTTTCTCCATACCTCTGTCTCCTTTCTTTGTTTCTCTGTCAGTAGGTCTCCTTTAGTATCTCAAGTAGGACAGGTCTCTTTTTAACAAATTCTCTCAGCATTTGTTTGTCTATGAAAAATTTAAACTCTCCCTCAAATTTGAATGAGATCTTTGCTAGAAAAAGGATTCTTGGTTGGCAGTTTTTCTCTTTCAGAATTTTAAACATGTCATACCACTGCCTCCTCACCTCTATGTTTTCCACTGAGTAGTCACTGCTTAGTCTTATGCTGTTTCCCTTGTAAGTGATGAATTCCTACCCTCTTGCTGCTTTCAGAACTTGATCCTTCTCTTCAGCATTTGACAATCTGATTGGAATATGTCTCAGAGTGGGTTTATTTGGATTTATTCTGTTTGGAGTTTATTGGACATCTATGATTTGTGTATTTATGTTGTTTAGAAGGTTTGGGAATTTTCCCCAACAATTTCTTTGAATACTCTTCCTAGACCTTTACCCTTCTCTTCCCTTTCTGGAACACCAATGATTCTTATATTTGTGCACTTATGTTGTGCATCATATCACTGAAATCCATTTTGAGTTTTTCAATTTTTTCCCCATTCTTTCCTTTATTCTTTCACTTTCCATTCTGTCCTCTTTGAGCTCACTGATTCACTGCTCATCTTCCTCTAATCTAGTACTGTGAGTATCCAGAATCTTTTTAATTTGATTGACAGTGTCTTTATTTCCATAAGATCATCTTTTTTTTTTTTATTTAGTCTTGCAAATTCTTCTTTATGCTCTTCTGGAGTCTTCTTCATGTCCTTTATATTCAGTGCCATGATCTTGTTTGACATTAGTTATTTGATTAATTGCTGCAAGTAGTGTGACTCCTCTGATCTTTTGATTTGGGTGTTTGTGTTTGGGTTACCCATATCTTCTGGTTTCTTCATATGCTTTAAAATTTTCTGCTGTTTTTTTTTTTTTTTTTTTGCCCCTTGGCATTTGCTTATCTTGATAGTGTTCTTTTAGGATATACAGGCTTATTTGAAGAAATATTTCTAATTAGTCAGAGCTACATATTGGTGGTGTGCACTTTTGCTTACTAATCAGCAGGTGGCATCCACGAGCCACCTATTTGCCTCAAGCCAGTTCTTCCCAACTTTGCCTATGTGGTGAGTGGGGGTCTGAATCTTGTGGGATTCCAATTGGTGCACCAAATTTCATGTGTAGTTGGTCCTGCCCACCCTAAATGTGGGGGGATGTCTGAGCAGTTAGGAAGGGAGGCAACTTTAATAGTCAAATCACCCAGTTGTTCCTGGAGATTTAAAACTCTTGCAGAAGTCCAAACATTCTGTTCAGTCTCATCACAATTTGTCTCTGCCACAGACCCACAACTCCCTGGTATTGGTGTATGGTCCCTGGGACTTTGATGTAGTTCTGTCTTCCAAGCCATGCCCTCCTAGGGCCTCTGCTGAAGGAAGACTGTTATGTCACAGGTGAGCACAGAACCTGTGTGAAGCTCTGGGCCATGGGGTCCTTCAGAGGTGTTACCAGCCTGCTGAAAAAATGGCTGTATGGGGCATGGTAATTTCCCCCTTTTGGAGACTTCTGTCTTCCCAGCTCTGGGACAATTAGCCATGGATGTCCAAAAGGCTATCATCCATGCCAGATACTGAGGCATGTGAACAGGTTGTGGGAAGCACTTCCCACCCTGCTGGACTGTGTGGCTCTCACTGTCACATCCATATCCATTTTGGGTTTTTAAACTAATCCTTGTCCAAATGCCAAACCCCAGTTTCTCCCAACTGTGGTGTTATTCTGCTGGTTCTCCAGCAGGCTCACTCACTTATTTCAGAACACAGACTCTTGGTTTCACCAGGTGCACAGTCCCTGAGGATTTAATAGTAAGGCTTTTTTCAGCTGCTGCATTGCTGGAACTGGTATTCTGGGGCAAGTTCTGTCTTTTATCTCATATTTTTGACAGAGACTTTTTTGCTCTATCTCTCTTAATCTGCCATCTCCTCTCTTCTGCATTTTGTTTGTCCATTCATGTGTTGATGGACACTTGGCTTGTGTCTATCTTTTGGCTATTGTACATATAGCTGTTATGCACATTGGTGTATGATATGTTTGAGTCCCTGTTTTCATATCTTTTGTTTATATATCTAGGAGTGGAACTGCCTGTTGTATGCTTTTTGAGAAATTGCCAAGTGGTATTCCACTTCTGCTGTCTTATTTTACATTCCCACCAACAATGTACAATTGTTCCAGTTTCTCCACTTCTTCACTGACATTAGTTATTTTAAGTTTTTAATATAATAGTCATAATGGGTGTGGAATGGTATCTCATTGTGGTTTTAATTCACATTTCCCTGATGATTAAAGATGTTGAAGGTCTTTTCATGTTCTTATTGGACATTCATAAGACTTCTTTAGAGAAATGTAGATTCATGTTTTTGCTCATCAAATTTTTTTTGTTGTTGTTGTTGTCATCTATTTGTAGCTATTCTTCATACACTCTGGATATTGAACCCTTACATATATAGGATTTACAACTATTTTTTCCCATTCTGCAGTTTTTTAACTTACTTGATAATGTCTTTTGATTCACAAAAATGTAATTTTGATGAATTCCAGTTATGTATACAAGTTAACCCTGTGATACTTTAATCTCTTCTAAACCAAACTTTAACACCACAGGGCAGATGACTGATTATTTTATTTGTGAGTATAGTTCCCTCACTGGCACAACTCTGCCACAAAGTGATCATGACTTCCCTCAAGAATGTTGCATAATAACCAAGACAAAATGTAACAAATCATGAGTAACATAAAAAATATAGTCCACTATTACCTAAAATACCTGTTTTTTAGAAATATGCACTACAATTTTTTCTAGAGCAGTGATTTTTTTGAGTAAATATTGTGAAAAGGCAAGGTGTGCTTCTAGGAATTAGTCCATGTTGTTTAAGATATCATATCTATTGGATTACAATTTTTCATAATATTCTCTCTTTTTTCCCAGGTCTCAAAGTTATAATGCATGGTTTAAAAGAAAAGAAAGTATCAAAAAAAGAAAGCTGGTTATAGTTTTGAGGGCATCTAGGAAAAGAGAAAAAACAGTGAGAAAGAAAGGGGGACAAGTTTGGGGAGAATCGAGTGGCCCAAATTCCCATTCCCCCACCCACAGCCCAGCTATTGAACCATGACTGAAAAATTAGGTCAGTTTTGTACAAGCATTTTTTTTTTAATCAAAACACAAGAAAGCTGGCTTGGCTTCTCTTTGAGCTTCTGAAATCACTGCATGTCCAACCTCTGCAGTCCTCCCTTTCCACACATTTTCTTTTGGCTCTCCTAAGCCTTGGCTTTCTCCCAGTCTGGGGTTTCCAGGGAGTGTCAGCATCAAGTTAGGAAGGCTGCTTCAATGGTCTAGGCATCCATCTGTACTCTGCTTGTAGGGCTCCTAGGGTAGAGAGGGGTAAGAGGGACAGAATCTGCCCATGCAGTCCTCACTATGGATAGGGAATTAGACAGCATCCAAGGGCCCACCCTCCTTTTCCCTCCCACCCCAACTCAGGTGGAGGGGGAGTAGCTCTTACTAGAGCTTGTGTTGGTGAAGGTTTTGTCTCAACACAGAACATGTAAGTTGTGAACCTGAGGTCATCTACCACTGGGAGCAGGTTGAGAAGGGCTGGTTCACTGGGGTCACTTAACAAGGACTCGGTGGGGATGGTGTTGTCTGAATGGCTCTGTAGGCCCCTGGGGAGTTATCCAGGATCACAGTGCTGGAGAGGTCACTGTGGACCAGAGAGAGGTCCTTGATGTAAGTGCCCAACTCCAACATGTAGTGTTGTCCATAGTATCTCCTCTTGAGGATCCTTCTGCTATTGTCCAGTTTGTCTGCCATGCTTTCTGTGAATATCACCATCTCATACCATTGGGTTACCACTTCTAAGAAGAAATCCACATGGATGCTCACATGCAATAAACTGGACAGAATGCTTGTATATTACCACCTTGAGGATGAAGTCAGATGTTCCAGACAAAACCTGGCCTCCACCCCATCATGGTGGGAGTGGATAAGTGTTTCATCCAGATCCAGTACTCAGATCTTTCTCTTCACCTGGCCCAGCTGATTGCTGGGACACAGGAGATAAAATAAGGATATCATATCAATGATTTTGGTACTGAATTACTGTGCAGATCTGCCTCCACAAAAGGTAAATGAAGAAACTCCAGAGCTTGATGGTGAAGGCCATGGACAAGCACAGCCCCAGAAGATACTGTGTCCACAACAACCCAATGACCCTGACACCACTTTCCCCAGGGCCCCTGTGACCCAGCATGACCAGGCTCCCATGCAGCCTCACCTGCCAGGAAGGGAAACATGGAACCTGAGTGGCTGGAGAGGTTGTAGAGAGTGTCACAGAGCAGAAGGCTCAAAAAACTACCCTGGCAAGTAGGAAGCAAAGCAGAGCAGGCAGCTTGGGAACAGGTGGGTGGATCCCATGCTGGAGGCTGGCAGTAAATAGGCAGGTTGTGGCATCTATAGCTTTGTGGAGGTTTTTAGGCTGCAATAGGTCAGGCCATGATGAGACAAGTGGGGAAGGGGATGGAGAATTGGGAGAGGAGGTAATGGGGGTGGGGGGGAGAGGGAAGGAGCCATAGTATTCTAACATATTTATTTTGTAGGGTTGATAGCAATGTCATTATTTTCATTACTAATTTTAGTGTAATCTATAGGTATTTCAATTTTGTTGATCTTTTCAAGGAGCCAACTACTAATTGGTTTCTGTTCTCTAACTTATTTCTGCTCTAATTTTTATTTCCTTCCTTCTACCTGCTTAGGGTTTAGTCTGCTCTTTTTTTTTTTTTTTTTTTTTTGTATTTCCTTAAGATGTAAAATGTTATTCATTTGAGATAGCTATTCTTTTTTTAAAAATAGTTTTATTGAAATATAGTCACATACCCTACAATCATCCACAGTGTATAATCAGTTATTCACAGTACCATTATATAGTTGTGCATTCATCACCAGAATCAATTTTTCAACATTTTCCTTATTCCAAAAGAAATAAAAATTAAAGTAAAAAGAACACCTAAAACATTCCATGTCCCCCACCCCCCATTTTAATTTTATTTTTTACCCCCATTTTTTCTACCCATCTGTCCATACACTTGATAAAAGGAGTGTGAGCCAAAAAGTTTTCACAATCACACAGTTACACCATGTAAGTTACATAGTGATGCAATTGTCTTTAAGAATCAAGGCTACTGGGTTGCAGTTCAACAGTTTCAGGTATTTCCTTCTAGCTATTCCAATACACTAAAAACTACAGAGGGATATCTATAAGGCACATAAGAATGCCTTCCAGAGTGACCTCTAGAATCCATATGAAATTTCTCAGCCACTGAAACCTTATTTTTCTCCATTCTTTCCTCCTTTTATTCAAGAAGATTTTCTGTGTCCCTCAATGCTGGGTCAAAGCTCATCCCCATCTGCCATGCCCCACATTGTCATGGAGACTTCCATCCCTGGGACTCAGGGAGGGCAGGGAGTTCACCTGCCTCATAGGCTTAGAGAGAGAGAGAGAGGCCACATGTGAGCAACAAAGAGGTTCTCTTGGGGAGACCCTTAGGCATGATTATAATTAGGCTTATGCTCTCCTTTACAGTAACAAGCTTCATAAGGGCAAGCCCCAAGATTGAGGGCACATTCTACTGTATTGTTAGTCCTCAGGTATTGTGAGAATATCAGTAATAACCCAGGTGGGTAAGTCCAAACTTTCTACATTTTTCCCCAGTTCCTCAGGGAGACCCTGCAAATATATTTTTATTCTCTGCCAAAATTACTTTGGGATGTATCAGGATTTCCCACTAAACTGTACAAACTTAACAGATCCACTTCCTATTCATAGTTTATGTAATTATGATGTTTGAACAACCTGAAAGTATATGTTAAATTATTTAGTGTGCTGCAGAAAATATGGATCCTGTACCAAATAATTATCTCTTCCCTTCATCTCACACAGTGGTTGAAGTTTTTAAAACATAGTCAATATCTTCCTTTACCCTTTGGCTGAATTTGCCTTACCCCTAACAAGATCTGCTTTACTCATATCTGTAATTGAAGTATGAACTCTTTTTCAGCTTAACAGTTGCTGTATGAGGTAATATTGACATTCATAGCTGATGACCTCTAATTCTGAGTTTCAGGTATCACACAGATGTGCAAAGTTCCAGAGACTGACCAGGTTACACACAGAGTTCAGCATCTCAGAATTTAGAGATAACCATTATAACTCAGGCATAGATATAAATGCTTTAAGAGTTTACAATTTAGGGACCATTACAACAAGCATTACCCTGATAAGCTGTGCTCTAACATTCAATTCTCAGAGTTTACACATTGTAGTTCTTTAATATTAGTGAGGCATTATAAGGTTTGTCTTCATTTCTGGCATAATTGATTCCAAATGCTGTCCTTAATATTGATTCATCTAGTTGTGTGCCTCACAGCTTCATTACTTCTTGCTCAGTATTCTATTTTATGCATACACCACAGTTCACAATTCAGTCAATGTACCCTTAGGCCACCTCCATCCATTGCAAATTGTGAATACTGCCACCATAAATACCAGTGTGCAAATGTCCATTCATGTCCCTGCTCTTGTATCTTCCATGTGTACACCCATAATGAGGTTGCAGGACCTTATGGCCCCCACATAGTTGACTTATTCTGGAAACATCACACTGTCCTCCAGATAGGCTACACCATTCTACTTCCCCACCAATAGTAAATAGGTACATCCTTCAGTGTTTTCTCCAGACCTTTTATACTTCTTTATATTTTCCTTGCAATTTTACAGAGATATATTCACATATCATACAATCATCCACAGTGTACAATAAATTCACAGGATCATATAGTTGTACATTCATTACCACAGTCAGCACTTGTACTTAATCATTACTTCAAAAAAATGAAAAAGTTAACTGTACTAATAAAAAAGATTAAAAAATTAAAATGTCATAGAATACAATATAATAAAGTCAGACAACAAAACCACTACATTAATCCCATACTCCTCCCTTATATCCCCCTCTCATAGACATTTAGCTTTGCTGTATTGCCTTTGTTACATTTACTGGAAGCATATTACATGTTACTATTAACCATAGACTCCAGTTTGCTTTGATTGTACTTTTCCCCAATACCATCCCTTTCCAACACCTTGCAAGGTAGACATTGTTATCCTACATGTAACAACAATTTTATGTTTGTATATTTAGTCACCATCATTAACCACTGTAGTTTCACTAAGTTATACAATCCCAGTCTTTATCATCTATCTTTCCTTCTACTGCCATAATTTCCCCTAGCACTCCTGGGAATTTGTTTTCATAACTTTTTGGTTCATGTTGTTAGAACTGTGGTGTTTATTTGGTGTTTGTTGCTTTAAATTTTGGATACAGTTCAGAAAAAAATTATATATAATAAAAATGAAGTAAGGAAACTTAACATTTAAGAATTAATCACAGCGATGGCAAAATAATTTTCTACCATTCCTGCCAAAAATTCATTACCTGAATCATATCAAGATGCATATTTTAATAAATGTCAATTGATGTATACGCTACATAATGATTCTTCAGTGCCCTTCAAATATATCAATATGAAGACATATATATTTATATATAGGAATGTTACAGTATATCATGAATAAATATACCTGAAAAGAAAGTGTAATACATGATATGAGACAGGATTATGTAATAAATTTATTGATTTTTACTTTCATCTCTAGCATTTTCATAATTATGGTATTGCTTGCTTGAAAGATATTATAAAGGTCATTGGTGTGATATGGGAAAGGCCACAAGATGTGATACCAGGACTATTTCATGGATAATTTCTTCATTGTGGAAATTTTTCTATGAATACCTAGGAGAATGTTTTTGTTTATAGATAAATATATAGGATAATATATGAAGATAGGAATGTTGTGTTTATATATTATTTCCCATTGGTTGAGATATAATGTTATTATCAAGAATAAATTAAAAAATGGTATCTTTGTGAGAAGAAATGAAATAAATATAATTCAGATGATGTGGCTGCCCTTCACATGAAGGCAGTGTGTCAGAGCAGGGTGAATTTGCACTGACTTGCCTTTCACTGGATTTGGGAATAATATTCAGAATCAGTGCCAACTGGATCTACTCAATTGGGAATCAGCACATTCTGGATCAGATATACTAGGTAAGCATTCTTGCAATTTATTTTGTTACTAATATAGATTTCAGAGGCCAAACACAGGTGATACCATCTGGGTTTCTCTATCCCAGGGACAGAACCATGTTAATGAGGGAAACTCTGTGGGCTATGAGTTTCCAGGTGTGCACTCCCTTTGACAGAGCCAACAGAGGCTTGTTCCAGGATCACAGTAATCTTTGGTGTATGAGATTTCTTGGACTCAGCAACTAATCATATTCACTTGTCACCATAATCCCTGCCTTCTGTTTTACACCATCACTTTCCCAAATTATGCAATATCTCATTCACTTCAAATTCCACAGCAAGTAAACATAATTTGGGCTTTGTAACATGGGACTCCCAGATGATCTCACAGAATTTATGCTCTGACAGTTACATCTGGCAGGCAGACTATACAGCAGCAATTTCAGGTTTAAGATGAAAAGGGATTCAAACTTACTTTCAGTTAGAACCTTTGAAGAGCAGGATTCATCACAAGTGCTTAATTTTCCTTGATTACAGGCAGTTTTTGGAATGAGCATGGCTATGCCACATCGAGGGCCCTCTTCATATGGAGTAACATTGATTCTAAGAAACCTGCCTCAATCCATCATTATATTCTCAACCATTGAATAACTACATTTGCCAAACCTCAGCCAGGGGCATTTCTCTTTTATGCACGAGCAGTCAAACCAAACAGGAAGAGCCCCTTGTGCTTTGTGTCTTAGAGTATTTCTGGGAGAGCCAAAAGCTTATATTTCTTCACGTGTGCAGATCCTCTTGGCTGCAGATGCATCCTGATAAAGCTACTACACCCATTTGTTGTCCCAATTCCTCCACACAATAACTGCCCACTTTGTGGGCCCTTTAAATTTCCAGACCTCAGCAAGATCCATTGTATTTGATACCTGTTGCTTAGCAACCCACCTCTCATTGTGAAGCAGGAAGGTAGAACTGCACATGTGCATTCATCTTCCTGGTCAGAGCCTGAAATCTAGACCAGATTGAGAACATGTTCTGAGTCTGTCTTGTCCTTTCAACTAGGGAAAGTAGGTTTCTTCCCTGAAGTTTCTTACCTCTTGGATTTCCTTCTGTATATTGTGTAACTATTGAAACACAAATTCATATTTGGAGTGAAAGAAGGGATTCAGGAACTGTTAGTGTTCACTGCAGCATGTTGCTCACATCAGGTTCAGAAGAGGACTTTTGAAATTGGGTAACTGGGACTTGAAATAGTGTATATGAAAGAATAATAAGAGGAAATTAAGAAATCCAGGAGTGTGCAGCTATACACATCTTTCAGAAAATAAATGGCCTGAATTAAGAGTACAGTTTAAAATATCAGAAATGTTATTTCATCAACTAAATGGAAGATACCACAATAATTCAAACTAGCAACATGAGTCAGACAAGAGTTAGTTTGAAGGTAATTTGTTTTCTTAATCCTTTGGTTTGTGTTGTAATTGATATATATTCTACATGATTCTTCAGTGCTCTTGAAGTATAACAATATGAAGAAAAAATATATAGAGAAATATATACAGTATATCTTGAATAAATATACCTGAAAAGAAAGTTCAATATATGATATGAGACAGGATGATGTAATATGTTTATTGATTTTTACTTTCATCTTTAACACTTTCATAATTATTATGGTATTGCTTGATTGAAAGACATTATAAGGGCCGTTGGTGTGATATGGGCAAGGTACTGAGTTGTGATACTAGGACTATTTCATGCATAGCTTCTTGATTGTGGAAATTATTCTATGAATACCTAGGAGACTGTCTTTGTTCTTAGATAAATATATAGAATAATATATGAAGATAGAAATATTGTGTTTATATATAATTTCCCAGTGGTTGAGAAATAATGTTATTATCAAGAGTAAATTAAAAAAATGGTAACTTCATGAAAAGAAATGAAATAAATATATTTCAGAAGATTTGGCTGCCCCCTTCATGAAGGCAGTGGGTCAGAGCAGGGTGAATTTGCACTGACTTGCCTTTCAATGGATTTGAGAATAATATTTAGAATCAGTGCCAACTGGATCTACACCCAAGGGAATCAGCACATTGTGGATCAGATGGATGCAGTAAGCATTCAAGCAATTTATTTTCCTACTTAGATTCCTAAAGCCAAAACAAAACAGATGATACAATCTGAGGTTTCCTATCCCACGGTCAGAAGCATGTTAATTGTGGACATGGTGTGAGCTACGACGGTTTCCATGTGAGAATCACCATTGTCTGATCCCATGGAGGCCTGCTTCAGGATCATTGTATTCCTTGGTGTTTGGGAATTCTTGGACCCAGCAACAAACACTGTACTTGCCAGAAGTCTCATTCTGGGCCTAAATGCTGAGTAACAGTCAAGGTGTTCCTGTGATGCAGAGACAAAATGATCTGTGGATAAGCTGATATTTTTTGAGTTGAGTGGGTTGGAGGCATGATTGTGGACAGGGATGGAGACTCCCAGAGGACAGGCATGATAGTGTACCCTGAATTCTGTTTGCTTCCTGGTCCAGGAATTATCATTGCTCTTAGGGAAATACCTGTTCTGGGAGCCAACACACCCTGGCTCCCTCAGTGAGAATGATCCACAGATTACAGTGAACGCCCACCCCATGTCCCCCTTTTACATGGTGCTGGACTTGGGAGAGATTAACCACAGAAGTGGCACACATTTTGTTCCAGATCTGAAAGCAAGTTTATTAGTGAAGAAAGAAGACATCCCCAACACATCAATTCCCAAATTTACTGATGCCCAAGGGAGTAGGCCCAAGCAGAACTGACTGTGACCATTCTTCTCATACCCCATGAAAGCAGGTCAGTGTAATTTCACCCTGATCTGACCCTGTGACTTCATGAGGAGGGAAACAAACACATGTGAAGTGTCTTTATTTCATTTATTTTTTTTGCCAACTTAACATTGATTCATACTACATGTATAATAAGGTTTTCTTTAACAATTGGAAATTTGTGTGTAAAAAATGTCAGTTTCTTTAATTATTCTTCTAGTATTTCACTTAAGAACAGAGACATTCTGTTATGTATTCACAGGAACATTACCACAATCATTAAATTAACCTGGTTGTAGTAAAAATATGTCATCCAGGGGCATTGTCCCCACCTCAAAAATTACCCAATCATGTCTTATAGACCAAGCAAAATGTTAATAATAATAATAATGATAGAAATGTAGAAAGGCACAAAACAAAAATCGTGTTCAGTCTCATAACAAACATTGCAATTCTTTTTCAGGTACACTTATTCTCTTTCATCTCAATATATCTCAATTTTTTCCTTCATCAGGACATATTAGAAAACTGCTAAAATAGCCTTTTAAAGAATATTACTCAATTTGTGTATTTTTTTAGAGGTTCTTACTGATGAAATAAAGTTTATGAATTTTAGGCTGTCATCTAGTTCCAGTTACACTACTTTATATCCCTCATATCCTCTTTCAGATAAATTCTTCTCTGCTGAGCCTTGTGTGCAGAATCAGCCACACACCACACTGAGTGTTTCTGAATCTTTCCCGTTACCCCAAATAGGAATCCCTGTACCCGGGTGTGCCCAATATACAGCAGGAAATCCCAATTAAGAAACCTCAGGGTATAAGTCTCACTGGGGCTCAAATCCATGGAGAAGACAGAGTCAGTGTACATTCCAAAGTGGCCTAGAATCCTGGAGGGTGCTTGGAATGCATATGCACAAATTATTATGACCCTCACCTCCTGCACAATGAGCATGAGGTTGCAAAGAAACAGGCCTCTATCACAATGACTGCCCTGTGGTTTGAAAATATAAGGGGCACCCCAGGTGTTCAGGTGGTGGTGGAGGTGTTGTGGCTTGTGCAGTTTGGAGTAGGTGTATGAGGATGATTCTTCATCCCCAAGGATCACCTGCACCCCAGATGGATGGTGAGCTTTTGACTTTCCTTGGAGTATGCTATACTGGAATGCGCAAGGGCAAATTCCAATTAGGTGTGGGGTAGGTGGAGATTTAATGAAGTACCTCTGGCCAAGTATGGGCCTGCCTCTCATTTCCAATGGCACAGAAATCACTGCTGGATCTTAGAATGCATCTTAGCATCCCGGGAACTCACTTAGCAGAGATCACCATGAGGCATGCCCATGTGCAGTCAATGAACCCATATGAATTCATGAAAATTTGGACAACTTTGATGTGTCTGCCCTGTCCACTGTTTATAGTTGACATGAGGATTGGCTCATGGCTATCTTAGTGGTGGGATTTTTTGCTCTATTTGTGCTTGCCAGAAGTCTCATTCTGGGCCTAAATGCTGAGTGGCAGTCAAGGTGGTCCTGGGATGCAGAGACCACATGATATGTCAACACGTTGGTATTTTTTTAGTTGAGTGGGCTGGAGGCATGACTGGGGACAGGGATGGAGACTCCCAGAGGGAAGACAGGGTGGTGTACACTGAATATTGTTTGTTCCTTGGTCCAGGAATTATTGTCCTGAGGGAAATCCCTGTTCTGGGAGCCAACATTACCTGGCTTGGTCTGTGGTAATGATACTCAGGTAACTGAATGCCCAACCCAAGTCCCCCTTTTATATTGTGCTGACTTGGGAGTGGTTAATCTCAGATGTGGCACATATTTTGTTCCACATCTGAAAGCAAGTTTATTAGCAAAGAAAGCATTTCCTGACTTCTCCATTCCCAAATTTGCTGAGGCCCAGGGGAGTAGGCCCAATTGGCACTGACTGTAACCATTCTTCTCATATCCCATGAATCAGGTCAGTGTAAACTCACCCTGATCTGACCATGTGCCTTCATGAGGAGGGAAATGGACACATGTGAATTACATTTATTTAATTTATTTTTTACAGTGTTGACATTGTTTCATATCCCTTGTACAATAAGGATTTCTTTAACAATGGGAAATTTATGTTTAAAAAAATGTCAGTTTCTTTAACTATTCTTGTATTTCACTTAAGAACAGAGACATTCTGTTATGTATTCACAGGAACATTACCAGAATCATTTAATTAACCTGGTTGAAGTAAAATTATCTCTTCTAGGGGCCTGGTCCCCAGCTCAACAATTACCCAATCAGGTCCTATAAACCAAGCAAAATGTTAATAGTAATAATAATGATAGAAATGTAGAAATGCACAAAACAGGAATACTGTCCAGTCTGATACCAACATTACATTTCTTTTTCAGGTGTATTTATTCTCTTTCATCTGAATATATCTCAATTATTTCCTTCATCTGGACATTTTAGAAAACTGCTGAACCATCCTTTTAAAGAATATTCCTCAAATTTTGTTTGTTTTTAGGGGTTCTTCCTGATGAACTTGAGCTTCTGAATTTTAGGCCAGACTGGCAGAAAATTATTGTGACTTCATGGTGATTATTTTTTAAATGAGAAGTTTAATTATTGTTTCTTTCATTGTACTGAATTCATTTTAAACCTTATTTATAAGCTACAACACACAAACATCAAAATTCACCACTTTATAATAAAGCAAAGCAAAGTTTCAGAAAAACAAACAACCCAAAATAACTACTTTGCTTCCCCCATTACACAAGTTTGCTTTAATGGGTTATCTTCCAGTCATTTGATTAAAATTTTCTAATATTATAAACAGTACTCTTCATACATTCCATGCATTTTCCCTGGGGTATTGTTTATTGCTCCATAGTCCTATGTTTCCTTTTTCCCTCTCTTGTCATCTAGTTCCAGTTACACAACTTCATATCCCTCATACCCACTTTCAAATAGAGTCTGCTTTGCTGATCCTTGTGCACTGAATCAGCTGCACACCACACCAAGTGTATCTTAACCTTTCCCATTACTGCAAGTAAGAATTCCTGTACCCAGGTCTGACCAATATATAGCAGGAACTCCCAAGTTAAGAAACCTTAGGGAAGAAATTTCACTAGGACTTGAACCTGTGGAGGAAACAGAGTCAGCCCAGGTTCCAAAGTGGCATAGAATTCTGGCTGGTGCTTGGAATTCACATGTGTAGATTAAGCTGACCCTCACCTGCCTCACAATGAGCATAAGGTTGCTAAGCAGCAGTCGTCTATCACAATGGCTGCCTTGTGGTCTGAAAATGTAAGGGGCTCCACAAGAGTGCAGGTGATGGTGGAGGTGTTGTGGCCTATGCAGATTGGAATGTGTATATGATGATGATTCTGCAGCCCCAGGATCACCTGCACCTCTGATGGATGGTGAGCTTTTGACTCTCCCTGGAGGATGCTATACTGGAATGCCCAAGGGTGAATTCCAATTGGCTGTGTGGTAGGAGGAGCTTTAATGAAGTGCCCCTGGCCAAGCTTGGGTCTGCCTTTTCCAATGGCACAGAAATTACTGCTGGATCTTAGACATGCATTTTAGCATCCCAAGTGTTCACTTAGCAGAGAGCACCATGAGGCATGCCCATGTGCATTCAATGAACCCACCTGAATTCAGGGAAATTTGGACAACTTTGATGTGTCTGTCCTGTCCAAAGTTTATAGCTGATATGTGGGTTGGCTCACAGCTGTCTTAGTTGTGTGATTTCTTACTCTATTTGTGCTTGCCAGAAGTCTCATTCTGGGCCTAAATGTTAAGTGACAGTCAAAGTGATCCTGTGATGCAGAGACCACATGATATGTAGACAGGCTGATTTTCTTTGAGTTGATTGCATTGGAGGCATGACAGGGGACAGGGATGGAGACTCCCACAGGGCAGACAGGATGTTGTACACTGAATATTTTTTGTTTCTTGGTTCTGGAATTGTCATTGCCCTGAGGTTAATCCCTGTTTGGGGAGACAACATACCCTGGCTCAGTCAGTGGGAATGATATTCATTTAATTGTGAATGCCCACACCAAATCCCCATTTTACATGGTACTAGACTTGGGAGGGATTAACCACAGATGTGGCACATGTTTTTTCCAGATCTGGAAGCAATTTTATTAGCAAAGGAAGAAGACTTCCCTGACCTGTCCATTCTGAAATTTGCTGATGCCCAAGTGAGTAAGCCCAAGTGGCTCTGACTGTGACCTTTCTTCAAATATTCCATGAAAGCAGGTCAGTGTAATCTCACCCTCACCTGACCCTGTGCCTTCATGAGGAGAGAAACTGACACATGTGAATTGCATTTAGTTAACTTATTTTTTTAACTTGTTAACATTGTTTCATATTCCTTCTATAATAAGGTTTTCTTTAACAATTGGAAATTTGAGTGTAAAAAATGAAAGTTTCTTCAATTATTCTTGGAGTATTTCTCATAAGAACAGAGACATTTTGTTATGTATTCACAGAAACATTACCACAATCATTAAATTAACCTGGTTTTAGTACAAATATGTTATCAAGGGGCCTGGTCCCCACCTCATCAATTACCAATCAGAATGTCAATAACAATAATAATGGTAGAAATGTAGAAAGGCACAAAAGAAAAATGAAGTCCTGTCTCATATCAAACATCGTATTTCTTTATCATGTGTATTTATTCTCTTTCATCAGAATACATCTCAATTATTTCATTCACTTGGATATATTAGGAAACTGATGAACCTTTCTTTTAAAGAATATTCCTCAAATTGTGTTTGTTTACAGAAGTTTTTCCTGATGCAATTGAGTTTATGAATCTTAGGCCAAATAGGCAGAAAATTTTTGTGCCCTCATGGTGATTATTTTTAAATGAGAAGCTTAATTTTTGTTTCTTTCATTGTATTGCATTCATTTAAACATTATGTATAAGCTACAACACACAAACATCAAAAATCACCACTTGATAATAAAGCAAAGCAAAGTTTCAGAAAAGCAAATAACTTGAAATAACTACTTTGCTTCCCCCATTGCACAAGTTTGCATTAATGGCTTATCACCAAGGCATTTTAATATTATAAAGAGTACTCTTCCTACTGTCCATGTCTTTTCCTTGGGGTATTGTTTATTGCTACACAGTGCTATATTCCCTTTTTACCACTCTTGTCATCTAGTTCCAGTTGCACTATTTCATATCCCTCCTATCCACTTTCAAATACAGGCTTCTTAGCTGAGACTTGAGACTTGTTGGCAGATTTGCTCTATTTGTGCTTGCCAGAAGCCTCATTCTGGGCCTAAATACTAATAGTCAAGGTCATCCTGTGATCTATGGACTACATGATACGTGGACAGGCTGATATTTTGTAGTATTTCACTTAAGAACAGAGACATTCTCTTATGTATTCACAGGAACATTAACACAATCAATAAATTAACCTGGTTGTAGTAAAAACATCTCACCTAGGGGCCTGATCCCCACCTCAACAGTTACCGATTCACATCATATAGACCAAGCAAAATGTTAATAGTAATAATAATGATAGAAATGTAGGAAGGCACCAAACAAATAGTGCCCAGTCTCATACCAAACATTGCATTTCTTTTTCAGTTATATTTATTTTCCTTCATCTGGATATAACTCAATTATTTCCTTCATTTTGGCATGTTAGAAATGTGCTGAAATATCCTTTTAAAGAGTGTTCCTCAAATTGTGTTTTTTTAGAGGTTCTTCCTGATCTAATTGAGTTTATGAACTTTGGGCTGGATTGGCAGAAAATTATTGTGCTCTCATGGTGATTATTTTTTAAATGAGAAGTTTAATTTTTGTTTCATTCATTGTATTGAATTCATTTTAAACATTATGTATAAGTTACAACACACAAACATCAAATATCACCACTCATAATAAAATAAAGCAAAGATTCAGAAAAGCAAATAACCTGAAATAACAACTTCGCTTTCCCCATTGCACAAGTTTGCATTATTGGGTTATCTTAAAGCATTTGATTAAAGATTTCTAACATTATACACAGTACTCTACATACAGTCCATGTATTTTCCTTGTGGTATTGTTTATTGCTGTAGAGTCCTGTTTCCTTTTTCCCACTCTTCTCATCTAGTTCCAGTTACACTACTTCACATCCCTCATATCCTCTTTCAAATAGAGGATTCTTGGCTGAGACTTGTGTACAGAATCAGCTACGCATCATATCAAGTATTTGTGAAACTTTCCTAATACTCCAAATAGGAATCCCTGTACTCAGTTGTGCCAAACATAAAACAGGAAATCCAAAGGTAAGAAACCTCAGGGAAGAAATCTCACTGGGGCTTGAACCTGCATAGGAGGCAGAGTCAGTCCAGGTTCCAAAGCAGCCTATAATTCTGGTGGGTACTTGGAATGCATATGCACAAATTACACTGATCTTCACCTGCCTCACAATGAGCATCAGTTTGCCAAGCTACAGGCCTCTATCCCAAAGGCTGCCCTGTGGTCTGAAAATGTGAGAGGCTCTTAATTGTGCAGGTGACTGTGGAGGAGTTGGGGACTGCACAGTTTAGAGTATGTATATAAGGATGATTCTGCAGCCCTGTGGATCCCCTGCAGCCCTGATGGATTGTGAGCTATTGACTCTCCCTGGAGGATGCTATTCTGGAATATTCAAGGTCAAAACCCAATTTGATTTGGGGTGCATGGAGCCTTAATGTATTGCCCCTGGCCAAACTTGGGACTGCCATTGTCTTCCAAAGGCATAGAAATTACTACTGGATCTAAGACATGCAACTTAGCATCCCAGGTGCTCACTTAGGAGAGCTCACCATAAGGCATTGCCAAGTGTACTCAATGAACCCACTTGAAGTCAGTGAAATTTGGACAACTTTTGATTTGTCTGCCCGGTCCACTATTTATAGCTGACATGTGGATTGGCTCATGGCTGCTTAGGGGTGGGATTTTTGCTCTATTTGTGATTGTCAGAAGTCATTCTGGGCCTAAATGCTGAGTGACAGTCAAGGTCATTCTGTGATGCAGAGCCCACATGATATGTTGACAGGCTGATATTTTTTGAGTTGAGTGGGTTGGAGGCATGCTTGGGGACACAGATGGAGACTCCCAGAGGGCAGGCATGATGGTGTACACTGAATATTGTTTGCTTCTTGGTCCAGGAATTTTTGCCATGAGGGAAATCCCTGTTCTAGGAGCCAACATACCCTTTCTCTGTCAGTGAGAATGATCCACAGGTAACTGTGAATGCCCAACACAAGACCTCCTTTTACATGGTGCTGGACTTGGGAGAGAATAACCACAGATGTGGCACATATTTTGTTCCAGATCTGAAAGCAGGTTTATTAGCAAATGAAGAAGACTTCCCTGACCTCTCCTTTCCCAAATTTGCTGATGCCCAAGGGAGTAGGCTAAATAGCACTGACTGTGACCACTCTTCTCATATAACGTGTATGCAGGTCAGTGTAATCTCACCTGAACTGACCCTGTGCATGCATGAGGAGGGAAACAAACACAAGTCAAGGGTGTTTATTTAATTTATTTTTTTCATCAAGTTAACATTGTTTCATATTCCTTGTTTAATAACATTTTCTTAGCAATTGGAAATTTATGTGTAAAAAAAGTCAGTCTCTTTAATTATTTTTGTAGTATTTCATTTAAGAGGAGAGACATTCTCTTATGTATTCACAGGAACATTACCACAGTCAATAAATTAACCTGGTTGTAGTAAAAGTATCTCATCTAGGGGCCTAGTCCCAACCAAATGAATTACTCAATCATGTCCTATAGTCCCAGCAAAATGTTGATAATAATAATGATAGAAATGTAGAAAGGCACAAAACAAAAATAGTGTCCAGTCTCATAACAACCACTGCATTTCTTTTTCAGGTATATTTAATCTCTTTCATCTGAGTATATCTCAATTATTTCCTTCATCTTGACATATTACAAAACTTTATATTACGAAGTTTTATATTACAAAACTTTACATTAGAAAATTTATTCTTTTAAAGAATATTCCTCAATTTGTATTTTTATTCAGAGGTTCTTCCTGATGAAATTGAGTTTTTGAATTTTAGGCTGGATTTGCAGAAAATTATTGTACCCTCTTTGTGATTATTTTTTAAACATTAACTTTAATTTTTCTTTCATTGTATTGAATCCATTTCAAACACTATGTATATGCTACACCTATACACAAACATCAAATATCCCCACTTTATAATAAAATAAAGTTTCAGAAAAGCAAATAAACTGAAATAACTACTTTGCTTCACCCATTGCACAAGTTTGCATTAATGGGTTATCTTCAAGGCATTTGATTAAAGATTTCTAATATTATAAACAGTACTCTTCATAGAGTCCATGTATTTTCCTTGTGGTATTGTTTATTGCTGCAGAGTCCTATGTTTCCTTTTTCCCACTCTTCTCATCTAGTTCCAGTTGCACTACTTCATATCCCTCATATCACTTCCAAATTGAGTCTTCTCAGTTGAGACTGGTGTGCATAATCAGCTACACACCACACCAAGTGTTTCACAATCTTTCCCATTACTCCAAATAGGAATCCCTGTACCCAGGTGTGTCCAACATGCAGCAGGAAATCCCAAGTTAAGAAACCTCAGGGAATAAATCTCACTAGGACTCAAAGATGCAGAGGAGAAAGACACAGCCCAGGTTCCAAAGCAGACTAGAATTCAGGAGTTTCCTTGGAATGTACATTCACAAATTACAGTGACCCTCACCTGCCTCACAATGTGTATCTGCTTGCTAAGCAACAGGCCTCTATTCCAATGGCTGCCCTGTGGTCTGAAAATGTAACAGGCTACCCAAGCATGCAGGTGATTGTGGAGGTGTTGGGGCCTGGGCAGTCTGGAGTAGGTATGTGAGGATGTTTCTGCATCCCTGAGGATCCTCTGCACTCAAGATGGATGGTGATCTTTTGACCCTCCCTATAGGATGCTATATTGGAATGTCCAAGGGCAAATTCCAATTTTGTGTGGTGTAGGCAGAGATTTAATGAATTGCCCCTGGCCAACTTGGGCCTGCCTTTGTCTACCAATGGCACATAAATTATTACTGGATCTAAAACATGCTGCTTAGCATCCTGGGTGCTCACTTAGCAGAGCTCAACATGAGGCATTCCCATGTGCACTTAATGAATCCACTTGAATTCAGGGAAGTTTGGACACCTTTCATGTGTCTGTCTTGTCCACTGCTTATAGCTGACATGAGGGTTGGCCCATGGCTGTCTTAGTGGTGGGATTTTTTGTCTTTTTGTGCTTGCCTGAAGTCTCATTCTTGTCCCTAATGCTGGGTGACATTCAACATCATCCTGTGATGCAGAGACCACGTGATATGTGGACAGCCTGGAATATTTTGAGTTTAGTGGGTTGGAGCCATGATTGAAGACAGGAATGGAGAATCCCAGAAGGCAGGCATGATGGCGTACATGGAATATTGTTTGTTTCTTGGTCCAGGAATTATTGCCCTGAGGGATATCCCTGTTCTGGGAGCCAACATCCCCTTTCTCTGTCAGTGAGAATGAT
Organism: Choloepus didactylus; assembly: GCF_015220235.1. Taxonomy (NCBI): domain Eukaryota; kingdom Metazoa; phylum Chordata; class Mammalia; order Pilosa; family Megalonychidae; genus Choloepus; species Choloepus didactylus. The sequence goes on from NW_023637615.1 coordinate 1,418,782, forward strand.
CCACATGTAACTGTGACTGCACAACCAAAGTCCCCCTTGTACATGGGGCTGGAATTTGGAGAGATTAACCAGAGATGTGGCACATATTTTGTTCCATATCTGAAAGCAACTTTATTAGCAAATGAAGAAGACTTCCCCAAACTCTCTGTTCCCAAATTTGCTGATGCCCAAGGGAGTAGGCCCAAGTGACACTGACTGTGACCATTCTTCTCATATCCCATCAAAGCAGGTCAGTGTAATCTCAACCTGATCTGACCCTGTGCCTTCATGAGGAGGGAAACCAACACATTTCAAGTGGGTACACTTAATTTATTTTTTTGGTGAGCTAACATTGTTTCATAAACCTTGTATAATAAGGTTTTCTTTAACAATTTTGAAATTTATGTGTAAAAACTGAAAGTTTTTGTAATTATTCTTGTAGTATTTCACTTAAGAACAGAGTCATTCTCTTATGTATTCACAGGAACATTACCATGATAAATAAATTAACATTGTTGAAGTAAAAATATCTCATCAAGGGGCCTGGTCCCAACAATTACTCAATCATGTCCTATAGACCATACAAAATGTTAATAGTAATAATAATGATGGAAATGTAGAAAGGCACATAAAAATATAGCATCCAGTCTCAAAACAAACATTACATTTCTTTTTCAGGTATATTAATTTTCCTTCATCTCAGTATATCTCATTTATTTCCTTCATCTGGACATATTAGAAAACTGCTGAAATATTCTTTGAAAGAATATTCCTTAAATTTTACTTTTTTCCAGATGTTCTTCCTGATGAAATTCAGTTTATGAATTCTAGGCTGGACTGGCTGAAAATTATTGTGTCCTCATGGTGATTATTTTCTTAATGAGGAATTAACTTTAGTTTCTTTGATTGTATTGAATTCAGTTTAAACATTATGTATAAGCTACAAAACAAATCATCAAATATCACCACTTTATAATAAAATAAAGCAAAGTTTCAGAAAAGCAACTAACTTGAAAGAACTACTTTGCTTGCTCCATTGCACAAGTTTGCATTAATGGGTTATCTTCAAGGCAATTGATTAAAGATTTCCAATATTATAAACAGCCCTCTTCCTACAGTCCATGAATTTCCCTTGTGGTATTTTTTATTGCTGTAGGGTCCTATGTTTCCTTTTTCCCACTCTTCCCTTGTAGTTCCAGTTACACTGTTTCATATCCCTTATACCCACTTTCCAATTGAGGCTTGTTGGTTGAGACTGGTGTGCATAATCAGCTACACACCACACCAAATGTTTCAGAATCTTTCCCATTACTCCAAATATGACTCCCTCTACCCAGGTGTGCCCAACATACAGCAGGAAATCTCAAGTTAAGAAACCTCAGGGAATAAATCACACTGGATCTCAAACCTCCAGAGGAGACAGAGTCAGCCCAGGTTCCAAAGCATCCTAGGATTCTGGCAGGTGATTGGAATGACCATGCACAAATTATGATGACCCTCACCTGTCTCTCAATGAGCATCAGGTTGCTAAGCAACAGGCCTCTATAACAATGGCTGCTCTGTGGTCTGAAAATGTAAGAGACTCCCCTAGTGTGCAGGTTACTGAGGATGAATTGGGGACTATGAAGTTTTCAGTAGGTATATGAGGATGATTCTGCAGCCCCAAGGATGCCCTGCAGCCCCATGTATGTTGAGCTTTGACTTTCCCTGGATTATGCTATACTGGAATGCCCAAGGGCAAATTCCTATTTGGTGTGGGGTAGGTGGAGCCTTAATGAATTGCGCCTTTGCCAAGCTTGGGCCTGCCTTTGTCTTCAAATGGCACAGAAATTACTGCTTGATCTAAGACATGCAGCTTAGCAACCTGGGTGCTCACTTAGCAGAGCTCACCATGAGGCCTTCTGATGTGCAGTCAGTAAACCCACTTGAATTCAGGGAAATTTGGACAACATTGATGTGTCTGCCCTTTCCATAGTTTATAGCTGATGTGAAGATTGGATCATGGCTGCCTTAGCGGTGAAACTTTTTGCTCTAATTGTGCTTGCCAGAAGTCTCATTCTGGACCTAAATGCTGAGAGACAGTCAAGGTCATCCTGTGATGCAGAGACCACATGATAGATGGAAAGGCTAATATATTTTGAGTTTAGTGGGTTGGAGATATGTTTGAGGACAGGGCTGGAGACTCCCTGAGACCAAGCATCATGGTGTACACTGAATATTTCTGTTCCTTGGTCCAGAAATTATTGCTTTGAGGGAAATCCCTGTTCTGGGAGCCAACATAACCTTTCTCTGTCAAGGAAATTGATCTACAGGTAACTGTGAATGACCAATCCAAGTCCACCTTTTATGTGGTGCTGGACTTGGGAGAGAATAACCACAGATGTGGCACATATTTTCTTCTGGATCTGAAAGCAAGTTTATTAGCAAATGAAGATGACTTCCCTTACATTTCCATTCCTGTAATGCTGATGCCCAGGGGAGCAGGCTCAAGTGGCACTGAGTAGCCCATGAAAGCAGATGAATTTAATCTCACCCTGATCTGACCCTGTGCCTTCATGAGGAGGGAAACCAACACATGTGAAGTGCATTTATTTAATTTATTTTTTCACAGCATGAACATCGTTTCATATTCCTTATATAATAAGGTTTTCTTAAACAATTGGAAACTTATGTGTAAAAAAAGTCAGTTTCTTTAATTATTCTTGTAGTATTTCACTTAAGAACAGAGACATTCTCTTATGTATTCACAGGAACAGTACCACAATCAATAAATTAACCCAGTTGCAGTGAAAATCTCTCATCTAGGGTCCTGGCCCCACCTAAACAATTACCCGATCATGTTCTAAAGACCAAGCAAAATGTTAATAGTAATAATAATGATAGAAATGTAGAAAGGCCAAAACAAATACAGTGTTCAGTCTCATAAAAAACATTGCATTTTTTTCAGGTAATTTATTCTCATTCATCTGAATATATCTCAATTATTTCCTTCATCTGGACATGTAAGAAAACTGCCAAAATATCCTTTAAAAAAGTATTCCTCAAATTGTTTTTTTTTTTTTTTAGAGTTTCTTCTTGATGAAACTGAGTTATGAATTTTAGGCTGAATTGGCAGATAATTATTGTGCCATTATGATGAATGTTTTTTAAATGAGAAGTTAATTTTTATTTCTTTCATTGTATTGAATTAATTTTAAACATCATGTCTAAGCTACAACAAAAACAACAAACATCAAATGTCACCACTTCATAATAAAATAAAGCAAAATTTCAGAAAAGCAAATAACCTGAAATAACAACTTTGCTTCCCCCATTGCACAAGTGTGCATTAATGTGTTATCTTCAAGGCATTTGATTAAAAATTTCAAATACTATAAACAGTACTCTTCATACAGTCCATGTATTTTCCTTGTGGTATTGTTTATTGCTGCAGAGTCCTAGGTTTACTTTTTCCCACTCTTCTCATCTAGTTCCAGTTGCACTACTTAATATCCTGTATATCCATTTTCAGATAGAGGCTTCTCAGCTGTGACTTGTGTGCAGAATCAGCTACACACCACAGCAAGTGTTTCTGAATCTTTCCTATTACTCCAAATAGGAATCTCTGTACCCAGGTGTGCCCAACATACAGCAGGAAATTCCAAGTAAAGATACTTCATGGAAGAAATTTCACTGGGGCTTGAAGCTGTGGAGGAGACAGAGTCAGCCCAGGTTCCAAAGTGGCCTAGAATTCTAGTGCTTGGAATGCACATTCACAAATTACACTGACCCTCACATGCCTCACAATCAGCATTACATTGCTTAGTAACAGGCCTCTATACCAATGGCTGCCCTGTGTTCTGAAAATGTAAGTGGCTCCCAAAGTGCCCAGGTGATTGTGGAGGTGCTGGTGCCTGTGAGGTTTGGAGTAGGTATATGAGGATTATTCTACAGCCCCACAGAACCCCTGCACCCCTGATGGACGGTGAGATCTTTACTCTCCATGGAGGATGTTATACTTGAAGTCTCAAGGGCAAATTCCAATTTGGAGTGGGGTAGTGGAGATACAATGAAATGCCCCTGTCCAAGCTTGGGCCTGCCTTAGTCTTCCAATGGCACAGAATTTGCCTTTGTATCTAAGACATGCAGCTTAGCATCCCAGGGACTCCCTTAGCAGAGCTAACCATGAAACATTCCAATATGCAGTCAATGAACTGACTTGAAGGCAGGGAAATTTCAAAAAATCAAAGACAACTTTGATGTGTCTGCCCTGTCCACTGTTTATAGCTGTCATGAGGATTGGCTCATGGCTGTCTTAGAGGTGGGATTTTTTCTCTATTTGTACTTGCCACAAGTCTCATTCTGGGCCTAAATGCTGAGAGTTAGTCGAGGTCATCTTGTGATGCAGAGACCACATGATATGTGGACAGACATATATTTTGAGTTCATTGCATTGGTGGCATGATTGGTGACAGGGAGAGAGACTCACAGAGGCAGGCATGGTGATGCACACTGAATATTGTTTGTTTCTTGGTCCAGGGATTATTGCCCTGAGGGAAATCCCTGTTCTGCAAGCCAACATACATTTTCTTTGTCAGTGAGAATGATCCACAGGTAACTGAATTCTGAACCCAAGTCCCCCTTTTCCATGTTGCTGGATTTGGGAGAGAATAACCATAGATGTGGCACATATTTTGTTCCAGATCTGAAAGCAAGTTTATTAGCAAATGTAGACTTCCCTAATCTCTCAGTTTCTGAATTTTCTGATGCCAAATGGAGTGGGCCCAAATAGCACTGACTGTGACCACTCTTCTCATATACCATGTATGCAGGTCAGTGTAATCTCACTCTGAACTGACCCTGTGCCTTCATAAGGAGGGAAACCAACACAAGTGAAGTGAGTTTATTTAATTTATTTTTTCACCAAGTTAACATTGTTTCATATTCCTTATTTAATAAGGTTTTCTTAGCAATTGGAAATTTATGTGTAAAAAAAGTCAGTCTCCTTAATTATTCTTGTAGTATTTCATTTAAGGGGAGAGACATTCTCTTATGTATTCACAGCAACATTACCACAATCAATAAATTAACCTGGTTGTAGTAAAAATATCTCACCTTGGTGCTTGGTCCCCAGCTCATAAATTACCATATCATGTCCTTTAGACCAAGCAAAATGTTAACAGTAATAATAATGATAGAGATGTAGAAAGGTACAAAACAAAAATAGTGTCCAGTCTCATAGCAAACACTGCATTTTTTTTCAGGTATATTTATTCCCTTTCATCTGAATATATCTCAAATATTTCCTTCATCTGGACATATTAGAAAACTGCTGAAATATCCTTTTAAAGAATATTCCTCAAATTGTTTTTCTTTTTCAGAAGTTCTTCCTGATGAAATTGTGTTTATGAATTATATGCTGGATTGGCAGAAAATTATTGTGCTGTCATGATGATTATTTTTTAAATAAGTTTAATTTTTGTTTCTTACATTAATTGAAGTCATTTAAAATCTTATGTATAAGCTGCAACAACACACAAGCATCAAATATCACCACTTTATAAAATAAAGCAAAATTTCAGAAAAGCAAATAACCTGAAGTAACTATTTTGCTTCCCCCATCACTCAAGTGTGCATTAATGGGTTATCTTCAAGACATTTGATTAAAGGTTTCTAATACTAAAAAGAGTATTTTTCATATGATCCCTGTAATTTCCTTTTGGTATTATTTATTGCTGCAGAGTCCTATGTTTCCATTTTCCTACTCTTCTCATCTAGTTCCAGTTACACTACTTCATACCCCTCATATCCACTTTCTTTTTTTTTTTTTTTTTTTTTTTTTTAAATCATCATTTTATTGAGATATATTCACATACCACGCAGTCATACAAAACAAATTGTACTTTCGATTGTTTACAGTACCATTACATAGTTGTACATTCATCACCTAAATCAATCCCTGACACCTTCATTAGCACACACACAAAAATAACAAGAATAATAATTAGAGTGAAAAAGAGCAATTGAAGTAAAAAAGAACACTGGGTACCTTTGTCTGTCTGTTTCCCTCCCCTACTTTTCTACACATCCATCCATAAACTAGACAAAGTGGTGTTTGGTCCTTATGGATTTCCCAATCCCATTGTCACCCCTCATAAGCTACATTTTTATACAACTGTCTTCGAGATTCATGGGTTCTGGGTTGTAGTTTGATAGTTTCAGGTATCCACCACCAGCTACCCCAATTCTTTAGAACCTAAAAAGGGTTGTCTAAAGTGTGCATAAGAGTGCCCACCAGAGTGACCTCTCGGCTCCTTTTGGAATCTCTCTGCCACTGAAGCTTATTTCATTTCCTTTCACATCCCCCTTTTGGTCAAGAAGATGTTCTCCGTCCCACGGTGCCAGGTCTACATTCCTCCCTGGGAGTCATATTCCACGTTGCCAGGGAGTTTCACTTCCCTGGGTGTCTGATCCCACGTAGGGGGGAGGGCAGTGATTTCACCTTTCAAGTTGGCTTAGCCAGAGAGAGAGGGCCACATCTGAGCAACAAAGAGGCATTCAGGAGGAGACTCTTAGGCACAAATACAGGGAGGCCTAGCCTCTCCTTTGCAGCAACCGTCTTCCCAAGGGTAAAACTTATGGTAGAGGGCTCAACCCATCAAACCACCAGTCCCCTATGTCTGTGGTCATGTTAGCAACCATGGAGGTGGGGTAGGCGAATACCCCTGCATTCTCCACAGGCTCCTCAAGGGGGCACTACATCTTTTTTTTTTTTTTTTTCCCCTTGTTTGTCTTTTTTTTTTTTTTTTTTTTTTTTTTTTTTTTTAACTTTCCCTTCTTTTTTCAAATCACCTGTATGAAAAAAAAAGTTAAAAAGAAAACAAACATACCATAAAAGAGCATTTCAAAGAGACCATAGCAAGGGAGTAAGAAAAAGACAACTAACCTAAGATAACTGCTTAACTTCTAACATGTTCCTACTTTACCCCAAGAAAGTTACATAATATAGCAACATTTCAGTGAACTTGTTCCTACTACAACCATCAGAAATTAACAGACCATAGTCATTTCTGGGCATCCCCAGAACATTAAATAGCTTATCTGTTCTTCCTGGATTATTGTTCCCCCTTCCTTAATTGCTCTCTACTGCTAGTTCCCCTACATTCTACATTATAAACCATTTGTTTTACATTTTTCAAAGTTCACATTAGTGGTAGCATATAATATTTCTCTTTTTGTGCCTGGCTTATTTCGCTCAGCATTATGTCTTCAAGGTTCATCCATGTTGTCATATGTTTCACCAGATCGTTCCTTCTTACTGCCGCGTAGTATTCCATCGTGTGTATATACCACATTTTATTTATCCACTCATCTGTTGAAGGACATTTGGGTTGTTTCCATCTCTTGGCAATTGTGAATAATGCTGCTATGAACATTGGCGTGCAGATATCTGTTCGTGTCACTGCTTTCCGATCTTCCGGGTATATACCGAGGAGTGCAATCACTGGATCGAATGGTAGCTCTATATCTAGTTTTCTAAGGAACTGCCAGACTGACTTCCAGAGTGGCTGAACCATTATACAGTCCCACCAACAATGAATAAGAGTTCCAATTTCTCCACATCCCCTCCAGCATTTGTAGTTTCCTGTTTGTTTAATGGCAGCCATTCTAACCGGTGTTAGATGGTATCTCATTGTGGTCTTAATTTGCATCTCTCTAATAGCTAGTGAAGCTGAACATATTTCATGTGTTTCTTGGCCATTTGTATTTCCTCTTCAGAGAACTGTCTTTTCATATCTTTTGCCCATTTTATAATTGGGCTGTCTGTACTATTGTCATTGAGTTGTAGGATTTCTTTGTATATGCAAGATATCAGTCTTTTGTCAGATACATGGTTTCCAAAAATTTTTTCCCATTGAGTTGGCTGCCTCTTTACCTTTTTGAGAAATTCCTTTGAGGTGCAGAAACTTCTAAGCTTGAGGAGTTCCCATTTATCTATTTTCTCTTTTGTTGCTTGTGCTTTGGGTGTAAAGTCTAGGAAGTGGCCTCCTAATACAAGGTCTTGAAGATGTTTTCCTACATTATCTTCTAGGAGTTTTATGGTACTTTCTTTTATATTGAGATCTTTGGTCCATTTTGAGTTAATTTTTGTGTAGGGGGTGAGGTAGGGGTCCTCTTTCATTCTTTTGGATATGGATATCCAACTCTCCCAGCCCCATTTGTTGAAAAGACCATTATGGCTCAGTTCGGTGACTTTGGGGGCCTTATCAAAGATCAGTCGGCCATAGATCTGAGGGTCTATCTCTGAATTCTCAATTCGATTCCATTGATCTATATGTCTATCTTTGTGCCAGTACCATGCTGTCTTGGCAACTGTGGCTTTATAATAAGCTTCAAAGTCAGGGAGTGTAAGTCCTCCCACTTCGTTTTTCTTTTTTAGAGTGTCTTTAGCAATTCGAGGCATCTTCCCTTTCCAAATAAATTTGATAACTAGCTTTTCCAAGTCTGCAAAGTAGGTTGATGGAATTTTGATTGGGATTGCATTGAATCTGTAGATGAGTTTGGGTAGAATTGACATCTTAATGACATTTAGCCTTCCTATCCATGAACATGGAATATTTTTCCATCTTTTAAGGTCCCCTTCTATTTCTTTTAGTAGAGTTATGTAGTTTTCTTTGTATAGGTCTTTTACATCTTTGGTTAAGTTGATTCCTAGGTACTTGATTTTTTTAGTTGCTATTGAAAATGGTATCTTTTTCTTGAGTGTCTCTTCAGTTTGTTCATTTCTAGCATATAGAAACATTACTGACTTATGTGCATTAATCTTGTATCCCGCTACTTTGCTAAATTTGTTTATTAGCTCTAGTAGGTGTATCGTTGATTTCTCAGGGTTTTCTAGATATAAGATCATATCATCTGCAAACAATGACAGTTTTACTTCTTCTTTTCCAATTTGGATGCCTTTTATTTCTTTGTCTTGCCGGATTGCCCTGGCTAGCACTTCCAGCACAATGTTGAATAACAGTGGTGACAGCGGGCATCCTTGTCTTGTTCCTGATCTTAGAGGGAAGGCTTTCAGTCTCTCACCATTGACTACTATGCTGGCTGTGGGTTTTTCATATATGCTCTTTATCATGTTGAGGAAGTTTCCTTCAATTCCTACCTTTTGAAGTGTTTTTATCAAAAAGGGATGTTGGATTTTGTCAAATGCTTTTTCAGCATCTATTGAGATGATCAATTGATTTTTCCCTTTCGAGTTTTTAATGTGTTGTAATACATTGATTGTTTTTCTGATGTTGAACCATCCTTGCATGCCTGGAATGAACCCCACTTGGTCATGGTGTATGATTTTTTTAATGTGTCTTTGGATTCGATTTGCAAGTATTTTGTTGAGGATTTTTGCATCTATATTCATTAGGGAGATTGGCCGGTAGTTTTCCTTTTTTGTAGCATCTTTGCCTGGTTTTGGTATTAGATTGATGTTAGCTTCATAAAATGAGTTAGGTAGTGTTCCATTTTTTTCAATGTTTTGAAAGAGTTTGAGTAAGATTGGTGTCAGTTCTTTCTGGAAAGTTTGGTAGAATTCCCCTGTGAAGCCATCTGGCCCTGGGCATTTATTTGTGGGAAGATTTTTGATGACTGATTGGATCTCTTTGCTTGTGATGGGTTGGTTGAGGTCTTCTATTTCTTCTCTGGTCAGTCTAGGTTGTTCATATGTTTCCAGGAAATTGTCCATTTCTTCTACATTATCCAGTTTGTTGCCATACAGTTGTTCATAATATCCTCTTATAATTTTTTTAATTTCTTCAGGATCTGCAGTTATGTCACCTTTTTCATTCATTATTTTGTTTATATGGGTCTTCTCTCTTTTTGATTTTGTCAGTCTAGCTAGGGGCTTGTCAATCTTGTTGATCTTCTCAAAGAACCAACTTTTGGTGATATTTATCCTCTCTATTGTTTTTTTGTTCTCTATGTCATTTATTTCTGCTTTAATCCTTGTTATTTCTTTTCTTCTACTTGGTTTAGGATTGGTTTGCTGTTCATTTTCTAGCTTCTTCAGTTGATCCATTAGTTTTTTGATTTTGGCTCTTTCTTCCTTTTTAATATATGCGTTTAGTGCTATAAATTTCCCCCTTAGCACTGCTTTTGCTGCATCCCATAGGTTTTGGTATGTTGTGTTCTCATTTTCATTCGTCTCTATATATTTAGCAATTTCTCTTGCTATTTCTTCTTTAACCCACTGATTGTTTAGGAGTGTGTTGTTTAACCTCCAGGTATTTGTGAATTTTCTAAGTCTCTGATGGTTATTGACTTCTAATTGTATTCCATTGTGGTCAGAGAATGTGCTTTGAATGATTTCAATCTTTTTAAATTTATTGAGGCTTGTTTTATGTCCCAGCATATGATCTATTCTGGAGAAAGTTCCGTGAGCACTAGAAAAGTATGTGTATCCTGGTGATTTGGGATGTAATGTCCTGTAGATGTCTGTTAAATCTAATTCATTTATCAGATTGTTTAGGTTTTCAATTTCCTTATTGGTCTTCTGTCTGGTTGATCTATCTATAGGAGAGAGTGATGTGTTGAAGTCTCCCACAATTATTGTGGAAACATCAATTGCTTCCTTTAGTTTTGCCAATGTTTCTCTCATGTATTTTGTGGCACCTTGATTGGGTGCATAGACATTTACGATTGTTATTTCTTCTTGCTGAATTGCCCCTTTTATTAGTATGTAGTGGCCTTCTTTGTCTCTCAAAACATCCCTGCATTTGAAGTCTATTTTATCTGAGATTAATATTGCTACACCTGCTTTCTTTTGGCTGTAGCTTGCATGAAATATTTTTTTCCATCCTTTCACTTTCAATTTCTTTGTGTCCCTGTGTCTAAGATGAGTCTCTTGTATGCAACATATTGATGGTTCATTTTTTTTGATCCATTCTGCGAATCTATATCTTTTAATTGGGGAGTTTAATCCATTTACATTCAACGTTAAATCCGTGAAGGCATTTCTTGAATCGGCCATCTTATCCTTTGGATTATGTTTGCCATATTTTTCCCTCTCTCTATTAATATCCTTTATTGTACCCATACCGAATCTCTTTAGTACTGAACCTTTCTCCAAGTCTCTCTGTCCTGTCTTTGTTTCTCTGTCTGTAGGGCTCCCTTTAGTATCTCCAGTAGGGCAGGTCTCTTGTTAGCAAATTCTCTCAGCATTTCTTTGTCTGTGAAAAATTTAAGCTCTCCCTCAAATTTGAAGGAGAGCTTTGCTGGATAAAGTATTCTTGGCTGGAAATTCCTCTCTCTCAGAATTTTAAATATATCGTGCCACTGCCTTCTCGCCTCCATGGTGGCTGCTGAGTAGTCACTACTTAGTCTTATGCTGTTTCCTTTGTATGTGGTGAATTGCTTTTCTCTTGCTGCTTTCAGAACTTGCTCCTTCTCTTCTATGTTTGACAGTGTGATCAGTATATGTCTCGGAGTGGGTTTTTTTGGATTTATTCTATTTGGAGTTCGCTGAGCATTTATGATTTGTGTATTTATGTTGTTTAGAAGATTTGGGAAGTTTTCCCCAACAATTTCTTTGAATACTCTTCCTAGACCTTTACCCTTTTCTTCCCCTTCTGGGACACCAATGAGTCTTATATTCGGACGCTTCATATTATCTATCATATCCCTGAGGTCCATTTCGAGTTTTTCAATTTTTTTCCCCATTCTTTCTTTTATGCTTTCATTTACCATTCTGTCATCTTCCAGGTCACTGATTCGTTGTTCAACTTCCTCTAGTCTTGTATTATGAGTGTCCAGAATCTTTTTAATTTGGTCAACAGTTTCTTTAATTTCCATAAGATCATCCATTTTTTTATTTAGTCTTGCAATGTCTTCTTTATGCTCTTCTAGGGTCTTCTTGATTTCCTTCATATCCCGTACTAGGGTCTCATTGTTCATCTTTAGTTCTTTGAGTAGCTGCTCTAGGTGTGTCTCTTCTGGTCTTTTGATTTGGGTGCTTGGGCTTGGGTTATCCATATCGTCTGGTTTTTTCATATGCTTTATAATTTTCTGTTGTTTTTGGCCTCGTGGCATTTGCTGTCCTTGATAGGGTTCTTTTAGGGTTTGTAGACCAATTGAAGTCCTTATCTCTAATTTATCCGATCTACAGCTTCGTGGAGTACACTTTCTCTAACTAACCAGCAGGTGGCGTCCACGAGCCACCTGTTCTCCACAAGCCAGATCTCCCCTGCTTAGCCTTTTTAGTGAGTGGGGGAGTAAGTCTTGTGGGGCCCAATTGGTGTCCCAAGCTTGCGTGTGTAGTTGGTGTTGCCTGCCCTGTATGTGGGGCGTGTTTCTGGGCAGTCGGGGAGGGGGGGTGGCCCTAACAATCAAATCTCCCTGATGATCCTAGAGTTTTAAAGCTACTGCAATAGTCTAATCCTTCAGTTCAGTCCTGCCACAGTTTGTCTCTGCCACTGACCCACAAGTCTTTGGTATTGGCGTATGGCTCCTGAGACTTGCAAGTGGGCCCCTCTTCCAGGCTGTGCACCCCGGGTCCTCTGTTGAGGGATGACTGTGCTATGTCACAGGTGAGTGCCGTCCCCCCAGGGCAGTTCTGGGCTGCTGGGCTGTGTTGGGAGGCTCCCAGTCTGCTCAAATGATGGCTGAATGGGGCTCTGTTAATTCACACTGCTCCCCCTTCCCAGCTCTGGGACATTCAGCTGAGGTTGCAGGGAAGGCTAATGTCCACGCCCAGTTTTGTGGTGTGTGCCTGTTATTTGAAGCACTTCCGTCACACTGGGTTGTCTGGGGCAGCTCTGGGCTATGGGGCTGGCGATGGGCAGGAGTGTTTCCTGTCCACCAGGATGGTGGCTGTGAGCGGACACCCCCCTTTTCTTGGGAAGTTGTGTTGTTTAGTGAATTTTCTCAGCCACTGGATTATTGCCTTTTGTCTCAGAGCTCTCTTATTTCTGCTCTTGACTTGACGTGCCCAAATTTCAATTCTTTGAAGCTTTCTGTATTGAGCTTCTTAGAGTAATTGTTTTAGAAAAAGCAAAAAGGATTAAAAAAAAAAAAAAAAACAAACAAACAAAAAAAAAAACGGCCCTCCTCCGAGATCTAATGGGTTATTGAAATGCTAATAGACAAAGCAACCAGGGCCATTAAGGAAAGGTGCCCTGGGCAGAGAGATCAGCCTTGCTTCGGGATTTGCATATGCGCCTCAAGGCCTGATCTCCGCCCTTCCCCTTTCTGTGTTCACCAGAACTCCAAAAATCCTCTGCTTTTACTTTGGAGCTTCTCGTGTTGTTTTCCTTCTATGCCCGTCTCCTCTCTGCTGGGCTGGCTGCTCTCAGAGTCTCTGGTGTCTGGCCTCAGTCTATCTATGGTTGGAGTTTGAATCAGTAGAATGAGTTTCCGATGAGAGCAGCCACTGCAATTCTCCCTTCTCCTTCCTGGAGCTGACAGCCCCTCCTCCCCCGGGACTGAGCCTGGCAGGGAGGGGCGCGGGTCCCCTGGCCGCAAAAACTTACAGATTTCGGTGATCTCAGCAGTTCCACGTTTTCATGAGTGTTGTATGAAGTATGCCCAAAGACAGATTGCTCTGTGGTGTCCAGTCCACGCAGTTCCTGGCTTTTTACCTACTTTCCTGGAGGAGTAACTAAAACATACAGCTCACCAGTCTGCCATCTTACCCCGCCCCCCTGCACTTTCAAATAGAAGCTTCTCGTCTGAGACTTGTGTGCAGAATCATCTACACACATCTCCAAGTGTTTCTGAATCTTTCCCATTACTCCAAATAGGAATCCCTGTACACAGTTGTGTCCAACATACAGCAGGAATTCCCAAATTAAGATTTCTTCAGGGTAGAAATCTCACTAGGGCTCAAACCTTCAGAGGAGACAGAGTCAGCCCAGGTTCCAAAGTGACCTAGAATTCTGGTAGGTCCATGGAATACATGTGTGGAAACTATGCTGATGCACACCTTCCTCACAATGAGTATCAGGTTGCTAAGCAACAAGCCTATATTCCAATGGCTGCCCTGTGGTCTGAAAATGTAAGAGGCTCCCAAAGAGTGCAGTTGATTGTGGAGGTGCTGTGACCTGTGCAGTTTGGAGTATGTATATGAGGATGATTCTGCAGCCCTGATGATCCCCTGCACCCCAATGGTTGGTGAGCTTTACATTATCCATGGAGGATGTTATGCTGCAATACCCAAGGACAAATTCCAATTAGGTCTGGGACAGGTGAAGCTTTCATGAATTGCCCAGGGCCAAGCTTGGGCCTGCTTTTGACTTCCAATGACACAGAAATTACTGCTGGATCAAAGACATGCAGCTTAGCATCCCAGATGCTCACTTAGCAGGGCTCACAATGAGGCATTCCCATGTGCAATGAACTGACTTGAAGTCAGGGAAATTTGGACAACTTTGATGAGTGTGACTTGTCCACTGTTTATAGCTGACATGAGGATTGTCTCATGGCTGTCTTAGTGGCGGTGTTTTTGCTCTATTGGTGCTTGCCACAAGTCTCATTCTGGGCCTAAATGTTGAGAGACAGTCAGGGTCATCCTGTGATGCACAGACCACATGATATGTGGACAGGCTTATATGTTTTGAATTTGTGGTTTGGAGGCATGATTGGGTACAGTGATGCAGACACCCAGAGTGCAGGCATGATGGGGTACACTGAATATTGTTTGTTTCTTGGTCCTGGAATTATTGCCCTGAGGGAAATCCCTGTTCTGGGAGCCAACATACCCTTTCTATGTCAGTGAGAATGATCCACAGATAACTGTGAATTCCCAATCCAAGTCCCCCTTTTCATGGTGCTGGTCTTGAGAGAGAATAATCACAGATGTGGCACATATTTTGTTCCAGATCTGAGGGCAAGTTTGTTAGCAAATGAAGAAGACTTCCCCAACCTCTCTGTTCCCGAATTTGCTGATGCCCAAGGGAGTAGGACCAAGCAGCACTGACTGGGACCATTCTTCTCATAGCCCATGAAAGCAGGTCAGTGTAATCTCACTCTGATCTGACTCTGCACCATCACGAGGTGGGAAACCAACACATGTGAAGTGCATTTATTTAAACTATTTTTTCACTGAGTTGACATTGTTCATATTCCTTTTGTAATAAAGTTTTCCTTAACATTTGGAAATTTATGTTTAAATAAATGTCAGCTTCTTTAACTATTCTTGTAGTATTTCACTTAAGAGCACAGACATTCTCTTATGTATTCACAGGAACATTACCACAATCATTAAATTAACCTGTTTGTAGTAAGAATATCTCATCTAGGGGCCTGGTCCCCGCCTCTACAATGACCCAATCATGTCCTATAGAATAAGCAAAATGTTAATAGTAATAATAATGATAGAATTGTACAAAGGCACAAACAAAAATAGTATCCTGTCTCATAACTAGCACTGCATTTCTTTCTCAGGTATGTTTGTTCTCTTTCATCTGAATATATCTCAGTTATTTCCTTCATCTGGACATTTTAGAAAACTGATGATATATCCATTTAAGGAATATTCCTCAAATTGCATATTTTTTCAGAGGTTCTTCCTGATGAAATTGAGTTTGGGAATTTTAGGCTGGATTGGCAGAATATTATTGTGCCCTCATGGAGGCTATATTTTTAAATGAGAAGTTTAATTTTTCTTTCTTTCATTCTGTTGTATTCATTTAAACATTATGTATAAATACAAGACACAAGCATCAAAAATCAATGCTTTATAATAAAATAAAGCAAAGTTTCAGGAAAGCAAATAACCTGAAATAACTACTTTGCTTCCCTCATTACACAAGTTTGTATTAATGGGTTTTCTATGAGGCATTAGATTAAAGATTTTTAATATTATAAACAGTACTATTCATACAGTCCATGTATTTACTTTGGGGTTTTGTTTATTGCTGCACAGTCCCATGGTTCCTGTTTCCCTCTCTTGTCATCTAGTTCCAGTTACACTACTTGATATCCCTCATATCCACTTTTAGATGGAGGCTTCTTGGCTGGGACTTGTGTGCAGAATCACCTACACACAACATCAAGTGTTTCTGAATCTTTCCCATTACTCCAAATAAGGATCTCTGTACCCAGGTTTGCAAAATATACAGCATGAAATCCCAAGTTAAGAAACCTCAGTGAAGAAATCTCACTGGGGCCCAAACCTGCAGAGGAGACCAAGTCTGCCCAGGTTCCAAATCATCCTTTAATTCTGGTGGGTGGTTGGAATGCCCAAGTGCAAATTTGGCTCACCCTCATCTGCCTCACAATGGGCATCAGGTTGCTAAGCAACAGGCCTCTATCCTAATGGCTTTGTGTTCTGAAAAATGTAAGGGGCTCCCCAGGTGTGCAGGTAATTGTGGAGGTGTTGGCACCTGTGCAGTTTGGAGTAGGTATATGAGGATGATTCTGCAGCCCCGAGGATCCCCTGCACCCTCAAATGTTGGTGAAGCCTTTGAATCTCCCTGGAGTTTGCTCTAATGTATTGCCCAAGGGCAAATTCCAATTTTGTGGGGGGTAATCATAGTTTTAATGAAGTGCCCCTGGCAAAGCTTAGGCCTGTATTTCTTTTCCAATGGCACAGAAATTATCACTTGATCTAAGACATGCAGCTTAGCATCCCAGGTGCTCACTTAGCAGAGCTCACCATGAGGCATTCCCATGTGCTGTCAATGAACCACTTGAAATCTGGGAAATTTGGACAACTTTGATGTGTCTGCCCTGTCCACTGCTTATAGCTGACATGAGGATTGGCTCATGGCTGTTTTATTGGTGGAATTTCTTGTTCTTTTTGTGCTTGCCAGGAACCTCATTCTGGGCCTAAATTCTGAGTGACAGTGAAGGTGGTCCTGTGGTGTGGATACCACATGATATGTGGAAAGGTTGGTATTTTTTGAGTTGAGTGGGTTGGAGCCATGACTGTGGACAGGGATTGAGACTCCTAGAGGGCATGTATGATGGTGTACACTGAATATTGTTTTCTTCTTGGTCCAGGAATTACTGTCCTGAGGGAAATCCCTGTTCTGCAAGCCAACATACTCTTTCTCTGTCAGTGATAATGATCCACAGGTGACTGTGAATGCCCAACCCTAGTCTCCCATTCTCATGGTGCTGGACTTGGAGAGAATAACCACAGATATGGCACATATTTTGCTCCTGATCTGAATGCAAGTTTATTAGCAAATGAAGAAGACTTCCCCAACCTCTTCATTATCGAATTTACTGAAGCCCGAGGGAGTAGGCCCAAGTGGCACTGACTGTGTCCATTCTTCTCATATCCCATGAAAACAGATTGGTGTAATCTGACCCTGTGCCTTCATGAGAAGGGAAACCAACACATATGAAGTGCATCTATTTAATTTATTTTTTCACTGAGTTAATATTGTTTCATATTCCTTGTATAATAAGGTTTTCTTTAACAATTGGAAATTTAAGTGTAATAAAATTCTTTAATTATTCTTTTAGTATTTCACTTAAGAGCAGAGAAATTCTCTTATGTATTCACAAGAACAATACCATAATCATTAATTTAACCTGGTTTTTGTTCAAATATCTCTTCAAGGGGCCTGGTCCCCACCTCACCATTTACCCAATCATGTCCTATAGAACAAGCAAAATGTTAATAGTAATAATAATGATAGAAACGCACAAAGGCAAAAAACAAAAATGGTGTCCAGTCTCATAACAAGCATTGCATTTCTTTTTCTTGTATATTTATTCTCTTTCATCTGTATATATCTCAATTTTTCCTTCATCTACACATATTAGAAAAATGCTGAAATATCCTTTAAGGGAATATTCCTCAAATTATGTATTTTTTCAGAGGTTCTTCCTGATGAAATTGAGTTTATGAATTTTAGGCTGGATGGGCAGAAAATTATTGTGTCCTTATGTTGACTATTTTTTTAAATAAGTTTAATTTTCTTTCTTTCATTGTATTGAATTAATTTTAAACATTGCATATAAACTACAACACACAAATATTAAAAATCACCACTTTATAATAAAATATAGCAAAGTTTCAGAAAAGCAAATAACCTAAAATAACTACTTTGCTTCCCCCATTGCACAAGTTTGCATTAACGGATTATCTACCAGGCATGTGATTAAAGATTTCTAATATTATAAACAGTACTCTTCCTACAGTCCTTGTATTTTACTTGGGGTATTGTTTATTTCTGCACAGTACCATGGTTCCTGTGTTCCTCTCCTTTCATCTACTTCCAGTTACACTAATTCATATCCCTCATATCTGCTTTCAAATAGAGGCATCCTGGCTGAGATTTGTGTGCAAAATCAGCTATACAATTCACAAAATCTTTCTGAATCTTTCCCATTACTCAAAGTAGGAATCTCTGTACCCATGTGTGCCCAATAAACTGCAGGAACTCCCAGGTTAAGAAACCTCAGAGAATAAATTTCACTGGGGCTTGAACCTGCGGAGGAGACAGTCAGCCCAGGTTCTAAAGCAGCCTAGAATTCTGGTGGGTGTTGACCCTTACCTGCCTCACAATGAGCATCAGGTTGCTAAGCAACAGGCTGCCATCGGGGCCCTACGAGCAGACGCGGGGCCTCGGGCAAGGAGAATGGCGAAGCGCCATGGAGCTGGGAAGAGCGAGGCTGCGAGGACAGGCCCGCGGGGAAGACGTAACATAGGACCCGGGACACAGCCGTCTCCAGGGAAACGGCCAGGACTGTCCGCCCTGGAGGGAGCGGGCAGGCGGCGCCTGGAACTCGGCCACCCGTGATCCCGGCACCATGATCTGACCCAGTGCCTCCATAAGGAAGGAAACCAACACATCGGAACTGTGTTTATTTAATTCATTTCTTCACGGTATTAACAGTGCTTCATGTTCCATGTATAGAAGGTTGTCTCTAAGAATTGGAAATTTATCAGTAAAAAAGTCAATTTCTTTAATTATTCTTGTTGTATTTCCCTTCACAACAGAGGCGTTCTCTTATGTACTCGCTGGAACATTGCCACAATCTTTAAATTTACCTGGTCATAGTACAAATATGTCGCCTAGGGACCTGGTCCACACCTCAACAATTAGCCACTCATGACCTATAGACCAAGCAAAATGTTAATGTGAGAAACATGGAAAGGAAAAAACAAGACAGAGTGTTAGGTCTCATGTGAAACATTCCGTTTTCTTCAGGTGTATTTATTCTCTTTCCCGTGAATATATATCAATTATTTCCTTCATCTGTATAAATTAGAAAACTGCTGAACCATCTTTAAAAACTATTCCCCAAATTCTGTTTTATTCAGAGATTCTTCCTGCTGATATTGACTTTAGGAGCTTGAGGTGAGATAGGCTGATAATTATTTTGCCCGCACTGCGGTTATTTTTTAAATGAAAAGTTTAAATTTTGTTTCTTTCAGTCTCTTGAATTCATTATACATATTCTCTATAAGCTACAACAACACAGACATCAAAAAATCAAAACTTTACATTAAAGCAAAGCAGAGTTTAAGAAAAGCAAATAACCTATAGTAACTACTTTGCTTCCTCATTGCTCAAGTTTGCATTCATGTGTTATCTTCAAGGCATTTGTTTAAAGATTTCTAATATTATAAACAATACTCGTCCTACAGTCCATTTAGTTCCTTTTGGGTACTTTTTCTTGCTGCACAGACCTGTTTCCCGTTTCCGTCTCTTGTCATCTAGTTACAGTAACACTGCTTCAAACCCCCGTATCCAGTTTCAGATAGAGGCTTTTCTGCTGTGCCTAGTGTGCAGAATCATTTAAAAACCACACAATGGGTTAGTGAATTTTTCCCCTTACCCCAAGTAGAAGTCAAAGTGCCCACGTGTGCCCAATACACAGCAGGAAAACCGAAGTTAACAAAAGTCACTGAAGACCCTGGGAGAACGCCCGGGTGGGGGGGCGGCGTCTCTCCCTCGGGGTGGGACGGGTGCGCCAGACGCGAGGGTCGCGCCCGCAAGAGCAGGGAGCGGTGCCCTCCCGCCCCCCTCCCGGGTCTCACCGGAGAGCCGCAGGGGGCAGGGAACCCGTCCGGGGCCGCCGAGCAGGGAGGGCTCGCTGGCGACGAGCGCCGGGCAGAACAAAACCCTACCGCGGGGCCACCGACAACAGGGGCGAGGCGCCAGAGCGGATCGGGAGTCGCCGCGGGTGGCCGGCCGCTCGATCGCCAACCCCTCCGCAGCGCCGCCGCCACCGCCAGCGCCCGGGCGAGGCTCCAGAGGCAAGGGCATTCCCAGGCACCGGCGGGGGGTGCGGCGGCGAGTGGAGAGGAGCGGCGAGGCCTGCCCCTCGCTGTAAACGCCGGCAACGCGCTCACGGGCGCAGGCGCCTGACCGGTGGTGGGGTGGCCCGCGGTAAAGAGAGCTCCGCCCCGCGGCACGCCGCCCGCCGCACTTGGGCAACGCGGGCAACGGAGAGCAGCCGCAGACCGCCCAGGGAGGCGATAGACGCGGGACGAGTGGCCCCGGCTGGGAAAGAACGACGAGGACGGGGACGCCGGGAATACGGCAGGCGGCGAGGAGGTGCCGGAGAGACGAGGCGGCGACGAGGGCCCGAGAGCCGCCGGCAGGGTGTTGAGGGAAGCCGCGGACACAGCCGCGCCGCCAGGAAATCACACGGGCCTCACCGCCCGGGGCACCGATTGCCCGAGGCCGGCCCCACGAGGCCTGGGACACCGGCCGGCCTCTGCCTCCCTGCAACACCCTCCCGGCAGGGAAATCCAGCGGTCCGCGCCGACTTGCTCCGAGTCCCCAATGTCAGCCGCTCCCCGCCACACAGGGGCACGCACGGGGCCCGCCCGTCCCGTGGGGAACGTCGCCGGGATCCTCACCGCCAGCAGCGACGGGCCGGGAAGGGACGCCCAAGCCTTAAGGCTGACATCGGTGCCCTACGAGCAGACGCGGGGCCTCGGGCAAGGAGAATGGCGAGGCGCCATGGAGCTGGGAAGAGCGAGGCCGCGAGGACAGGCCCGCGGGGAAGACATAACACAGGACCCGGGACACAGCCGTCTCCAGGGAAACGGCCAGGACTGTCCGCCCTGGAGGGAGCGGTCAGGCGGCGCCTGGAACTCGGCCACCCGTGATCCCGGCACCATGATCTCACCCAGTGCCTCCATAAGGAAGGAAACCAACACGTCGGAACTGTGTTTATTTAATTCATTTCTTCACGGTATTAACAGTGCTTCATGTTCCATGTATAGAAGGTTGTCTCTAAGAATTGGAAATTTATCAGTAAAAAAAGTCAATTTCTTTAATTATTCTTGTTGTATTTCCCTTCACAACAGAGGCGTTCTCTTATGTACTCGCTGGAACATTGCCACAATCTTTAAATTTACCTGGTCATAGTACAAATATGTCGCCTAGGGACCTGGTCCACACCTCAACAATTACCCAGTCATGACCTATAGACCAAACAAAATGTTAACAGGAACAATCATGTTAGAAATATAGAAGGGAAAAAAACAAAGATACTGTCCAGTCTCGTATCAAACATTGCATTTCTTTATCAGGTATACTTTTCTCTTTCATCTGAATATGTATCAATTAATTCCTTCAGCTGGGTAAATTGGAAAGCTGCTGAACCATCCTTTAGAAAATACATTGCCCAAATTGTGTTTTTTTTTTCGGAGTCTCTTCCTGATGAAACTGAGTTGATGAGTTGTAGGAGAGGTGTGCTGATAATTATTGTGCCCCCATCGTGATTACTTTTTCAATGAGAAGTTGAATTTTTCTTTCTTACACTGTATTGAATTCCTTATAAATTTTGTCTATAAACTGCAAAAACACCCAAAGATCAAAGATCACCACTTTCTAACAAAGCAAAGCAAAGTTTCAGAAAGGCAAGTAATCTGAAGTTACCACTTTCCTTCCCCATTGCTCAAGTTTGCATCAATGGGTTATCTTCAAGGTGTTTTTTGTTTGTTTGTTTGTTTGTTTGTTTTAAAGATTTCTGATATTATAAACAGTACTCTTCCTACAGTCTATGGATTTTCCTTGGGGTACTTTTCACTGCTGTCCAGACCTGTGTTTCCTGTTTCCCTCTCTTGTCATCTAGTTACAGAAATACTACTTCCAACCCTCATAACTACTTTCCAATAGAGGCTTTTCTGCTTTGCCTAGTGTGCAGACTCAGCTAAAGAGCAGGGAATGTGTTACTGAATTTCTCCCATTACTCCACAGAGGAGTCGCTGTAACCCTGTGTGCCCAGTAGGCGGCAGGAAATGCCAAGTTAACAAAAGTCAGTGAAAAATTCCCACTGGGGCTGGAACCGGTGGAGGAGACAGCGTCAGCACAGGCTCCAAGGCGGTTTAGAATTCCAGCAGGGGCTCGGAATGCGCATGCGCAAACGACGCTGTACCTCATCTGTGTCCCAAAGGAATCTGGTTCCTAAGCAACAGACCTCTAGCCCAATGGCTGCCCTGTGGTCTGAACATGTAAGGGGCTCCCCAAGT
The DNA here is from genome assembly GCF_015220235.1 of Choloepus didactylus. NCBI lineage: Eukaryota > Metazoa > Chordata > Mammalia > Pilosa > Megalonychidae > Choloepus > Choloepus didactylus. The sequence goes on from NW_023637615.1 coordinate 1,441,175, forward strand.
GTGCAGGTCACGGTGGTTGTGTTTGTTTGTTTCTTTCAACTTCTGTACCTCATTTGGAGTGTTAATTTTTTCATTTAACTGAGCCATATATTTGTGCTTCCTGGCATGACTAATTTTTGTTTGTTTGCTTATTTGTTTATTTTTGCTAGTGTCTAGGCATTTGAATACCTTGATTTTCATATTCTGTATGTTATTTTCTTTTACCTAGGTCTTTGTTGTTGGCTGGATTTTCTCCCTATCTGTTTCTTGACATTCAGTGCCAGACCCCTAGCATAATTTCTGTTTAACCAATCAGAATTTTTTATCACTTGTTTTTCTGCTTCTTTTCTGCTTATGTGGAAGGTTTTTTGAGTGTTTCCCCATAGATAGGAGTGATCCCAATAAGATTTTCCCAGACAAGACAGATCCAGGGCTCAGCTAGATGATGTAATCAGTATCAAGACTCTCTGTGGATGAGACCCAGCAGTGTATCAGTATTTCCTGTGAAACTTCCCAAGTCTGTGCTTTTTCTACCCTGTTCAGCAGGTGGCACTTAGCAGCCCACAGCTCCCCACCAGCATAACATAGTCTAGTGCCTTTAATTCTTAGCAGACCCTATATATGCCAAGGTTGTGTTTGACACAGAGTCCAAAGCAGAGTGTGAAATAAAAATTGTTTCCTTGTTCCAGTCCCTGGGGTCTGAATTCTCTGAGTGATAGCCACTTTTGCTGCTATCTGTCCATTTCTTGGGGAAGATAATACCTTCAGGAAATTATCTTCTTCACCTGAATAGTTACTTTGTCTCTCAGATATTTCCTATCTCTTCTCTTGCCTTTGGAAGTGCTGACAACTGAAACAGAATGCTGCTTGCTTGATGCTTATGAATTTTTAAAAAATTCTTTTGAGAGCCAGTTCTCAACCTCCATGTTTGCCAGTCAAGATCTGGAGTTAGTACCTGGCTCTATGTGCCCCTTTTCTTGGGTCAGGCCCTTTTCTTGTATTCTTCACTCAGCCAACTCCAAATGCCTTTGATTCTTTTTTTCTGTCAGACCTGCCTTCTCTCATCAGGGACAGATGTTTGGATTCTTTCTTGCTTTTCCAGGTTTTCCTGTGCTCAGAGCTTGTATTCAGCAGTCTGAATATGTTAATTAAATCCTCAGTTGGAGATTGGTTAAGTTAATTACCCTTGCTCCTAGTAGAGACTATTCTTTTTCCAACAGTGACTCCTTAATAGCCTGCCATGCTACTGGGGGTGGGGCACCAGCTTTCACAGATTAGGAGACTTTACTTACAGTTCTGTGCTGTGATTTCAGCCCTTCCACCTCTTCGAGTTTGGTGTATGATCAGTGTTTAGTCACAGAATTCCCCTAAACAGTTGTTTCAGAAAGTTTTGAATATTCCCTAGTTGCTCTAGATGATGAATTAAATTCCCCACCTCCCTACACCACCATCTTGCTTTGCCTCCTCCTTCAATTTCTGTGTTCTCTACTGTGGTAACCCCATCATTTAATCTCATCATATAACAGTATAAGAAACAAGGTCATGATGAAATATCTAGGGAAGTTGATACAGGAAATTTCATCAGAAATTAAAAGTTATCAAGTTCTTCCTTATGTTCACCCAACATCTTTAAATCCCTCAGGTCTTTGGCCATATCTACCCTCAACAAGTTGATTTGCATTTTGAATAGTTTTAGTGTGAACATCTTTAATTTTTTGCCTCAACTCCTGTATCCTGTTTGAAGTTTCAATTTGTTCCTTTGACTAAGCTATATATTCACTTTTCTGAGTGTGTCCCATAATTTTTTTGGTTTGGGGGAATTCTAGTCATCTGGTTTCCTTGATTAATTTATTCTAGAGGTGACTTTCACTCTTCCATCTTGTGTTTTCTCATTTGAATTTGGTCTCTGTTTGTTCTTTGGTGTTCAGTTCATCTTCTTCTAGAACTCTAGCATAGCTTCTGTTTAACAGATCAGAATTTTTCAGTTCTTATTACTCTGGTTCTTTCCCTGCCTGTATGGAACTTTTTTTGAGGATTATCTACCCAGATATAGTCCACCCCCATCAGAGTTTCCTGGAGAAGACAGGCCCAGATCTTAGGAGGAGGGTTTTATCAGTATCAAGTTTCCCTGATGATGAGAACCAAATGTTGTCAGACTTTCCTACAATACCTCTGTACTCTGTGTTTTTCCTGTCCTACAAAGCATGTGGCACTTGCAAGCCAACACCAGCATCTTAACACCAGCATAAATATTTGTGGTACCTATAATTCTCAGTAGACCCTGTTCCTGCTGGGAACATAGTTAACACAGACACTGATTTACAGGTCGGGTTTAAACTGACTCTACCATCCAGCCCATGGGCTCTGAATTTTCTGAATGAAGGACAACACTTGAGCTGGGAAGAAGGGATATGGGAGGTTTTAGGTATTCTCTTTTACTTTTATTCTTATTTTTTGGAGTAATGAATATATTCAAAACTGTATAGTACTGATGGATGTACAAATATATGATGATATTGTGACCCATTGGTACATTGATGGTACATTTGGGTAATTATCTGGTATGCAAATATATCTCAATAATATTGTAGAAAAAACAAAAATTAAAAACTTTTATCTTATGAAGTTTTGGTAAGGAAGTGGAACAACTAGAACTCTCATATACTGGTGGTGGGAATGCAAAATAGTTTAAACATTTTGGAAAAGAGTTTGGTAGCTTTTGCAAAAGATAAACATGCACCTACAGTTCAATAATTTCACATATGTTATTTACCTAACATCAATAAAAGCCTGTGTCAATAGGATGGTCTTAACACAAATGTTCATTGCAGCTTTGTTGGTAATAGCTGAAAATTTGAAAAAAAACCCAAATGTCTGTCAACAACAAATGCATAAACCTTGGCACATACATGTAGGGAAAAGTACTCAGCAATGAAAAAGAATTAATTGTTCATATCATATGACAATGATAGATGAATATAAAAACAATTATTATGAGTGAAACAAGAAAATCAATGTGTATATACTTTATTTCCATCTACATAATATTCTAGAAAATGCTACCAAATTTATAGTGACCAAACAGATCAGTGGTTTCCTGTGACATGGGGACATGCAAAAGAGCAGCAGTAGGGAAGAATTACAAAGCAGCACAAGGAAATTTTGGAAGGTAACAAATATTTTTGTTATTTTGTTTGTGGTGATGGTTTAAAGGTGTATGCCTGTATCAAAATATAAACTGTAATAATTAAATATGTGCAGTTTATTTTATGTCAATACTTCTTTATACCTCACTAAAGCTGTTTTAAAAAATTAAAAAGATATCACTTCTTTTCCTTCTATATAAAGTATAATCAAGTATTATACATCTATTGTTTATCCATTTACTCTCCAACTCTTAGAATTAAATAGTTTTTTTATAAAAGGCACAATTCCTAATTAAGTATTTTCATTGGGAAAAAATGTTACATGATTTATTATGTAAGTTTCCAGAATTCCTATAATTTTGGATCCTTTTGTCAAAATTCAGTGTTTAATGTCATTAATAAATTCTAACTATTTTATATGATGTAAAGTAGCATGTTTTCTTAGAAATCACTACCATACATTACCAGATTTTATCAAAAAACAAAACAAGTCAAACAAAACACTCTCCCATACCTCTATTTTCTCATATGATCTCATCTATTCAAATTACTATATACCTGTAGAATAGTTTGATGCATTACATTTATTTATTTTCTGTATTATGTTGCTTGTTTATGTATCACTGTGGGGAATTACTTGCTGCAAAATTAAATGTGGTAATCTCTCTCTACATCTTATAATTTATTGAAAGTTATCTCTACTTATGTCAGGGTTTGCTGTCAAATGACAAATGGAAAATTCATGTTAAATTAATTTTGCCAGAGTTATCAGAATTCAAGGAAATAGAGGAAGTATGTTTCAAGTATTCTAATGAAATATACATTAACTAGGGTATGGCTCTGCTTTGGTCCCAACATTACTATTCTTCCTTGATACCTTATATATGAAAATATAAAATATATGTATATATGTTTAATCCATATTTGCACTTTTAAATAACATTATGACTATTTTATATTGTAACTTTTATTACACCTACATTGTGGTTTCTCCTTATCTTCGTAACTTTATTTTAATGGCTAATGATTGACTTTCTACTATATATATATATAATAATTTTCTCATTCTTTTACTAATATATGTATGTTTCATACTGTATTATATGACACATTTTGTTGAAACAAACCTACATCTGTGTATGGAAATGAGTATTGTATGGAAGCATTTGCACTGTAAAATGTAAGGCTCCAATTATTTTTTATGAACTATTATGAAATTTAGTGCTCCAGATGTGTGATGCCATATTTATCCAGAAAATATCTGGGAGCATGATATTATTCTTCCAGAACTTGTCATTTTTTAATGCATATTAATTCCATGAGAGTATTTTTAATATATTATTGCATACCTGATTTTCAAAATGACAAATTTCTTTTACATTCTATAAGCTATATTCTGATATTCATGAATTATTTTCACATAGGGATTATAACATAGAGACTGCTTAATTTATTATTTGTGGACCAGGAAGAGGAACATGTTTTCATTCTTTAGTATAAGACTTCAGTTCATATATTCTGTATTGTCATAAAATTTGTGGTTTACTTGTATGTGCTTCTTTATGATATAGGTATCAACAGCTACTCCATGTGAATACTCTCAATCTCTATTTTCCCCTTTATCGAGGGTTTATTTTAACTTATAACAAATTTAAGTAGTCATGGAATTAATCTGTGAAAATTTTTCCTTGTGATATTTTAGTACTTCAAATTGATGTTATTAATTAATTACATTCAGTTCACATTGTTTTAAATGTTCTAATTTTATACACAAAAATGAGTATATGTATACTGAGATTGCAATTATCTTGAGATTTTTTTCTCAGAAGACTTAAAGAAAAATATTTTCCTGAAATTTGAAAAATCTTAATTGCCCAAGTCCTTACTTATTGCAGTGAATTAATATAAACAAATTACATATTTTTGAATAAAAAGTCAGTACAATAATATGCTTAATTATGACATCATGTATCATATAATGCATAACACATCCAAGTAAGAAGCTAGCAGCAGCAACTGTTTGCTTTTCTATTTCTATCTTCCCTAGTAAACAAATTCATAAGCAAAATTTGAAGATGGAGTGAGAAGGGATTCAAATTTCTATGGATTCTCCCTTATGTTTCATCCTGCAATATTACTGTGTAAATTAGGCAATCCCACTTGCATGTTTCATAAAAAAGAAAACAGTAAAAGTAAATGTGAAAATCCCTTTCTGTTTTTGGGTCCACAAAACTTAATCCAACTGCTTTAACTTGTAAGTCCTGGACAAGAGTCCATTGCAGGCATAAGTAAACAGTTTCTTTTATTCATACATAGGGTGAAAGTATTTCATTACTAAAACCTTATGAAGAAATTCAGTTTTCTTCAAATTAAAACCAATAATATGTTATGGTTAATGCCACCTGATAATTTATCTGCCAAGGTAGCAAATGTTAACATGAGGTATGATGGGGTGATAAAGTAGAAACAAATGCAATAAAAGTAATTGACAAATATATAGTAATCAGCTTCAATTTTTCATATTTAAATTTAGGACATATGTCATTACTTCACAGATTATTTGCAAAGAATCAGACACACAGACTTCCTTGTGTGTCATCCTGCCTATGATAATGACAACAGGAAGCCACTGGGAGTGTGGCATGATCATCTAGGACAGGCCATCATGGAAGCATTGTTGACACAATGGAGAGTTGTGGTGGGCAATATATCCCCATGAAATGAAATTCCTAACACCTTGTTACTGTTGGTGGAATGAGAGAAATGATCATGGCTTCTTGATGGAATACAAGATGGTTACTTGCCCTGGCTCCAGAGTGAGATGGATAGTGGTGTGAAGGAAGCACCAGTGAAGAAGGTCCTCTAAAGCTGAGGCAGATTCTGAGGATGCTGGCAGTTGGAAACTCTTTGCTGACTTCCTTGTAGCTGGGCAAGATGCTCATAAAGGGCAAGTCTATCACAACTGAGGTGACTACAATAGGGCATGTATAATCAGAGGAGCTCCATGTTTCAAGGAGAGGATGAAAATTAGGAGAACATTTAGGGAAAATCTTGGGACTCTAATGGATGATGTTGATAAATGATCAAAATTTCCAGAGGGTAAGTAAACATTTTCAGCATTTGGGAATGGTAAGTAATGCAGTAGAAAAGTGACTATACAGAGCTCTGATGAGCTTCTGAAGGCAGACTGACATGGAGTAGCTTCAAGTGCAGACGGAAAGGGGGAGGGTGGTTTGTGCACTGAAGACAGTTCTATGGAATGGCTCTCCCCTTTTGCTCCCCTCTTAGGGTATGGAGAAGCATGATATTCAAAGGAGAGTGATCCTAAGGTCTCCTTCTAACTCACAAATAAGAATCACTAGGCTGCTCCCTCTTGTGTCCCTTTTTCCTCTCACACCCAAGATTAGGAAATTCTCTTGGCTCAGTAATCAAAATATATGTAGAATCTGACATCCTAAGAACACTTCTATTGCTGCAAATATTTGAAAATAAGCCAGATGATGTGTCCAATGTGTCCCTTCTTTTAAGGCAACATTCCTTCTAATATTCTAGGACTCACATGTTCTGACCATCCCACTAGTAACCTCTGGGAGGACTACTCCATGGAGACTTCCTTGGCATTTCTTTGCATTTGAAGGAATTCTTAATTAGCATACTCAAACATCTGTTCAGAATATATTGGGGTTTTACTTCCCTCTGATAGACATGCAGGTATGGGAATGCTGAACTTAGAATTATAGTTATTTAAATACTTGAAACAAAAAAAATGAAAAGATGAATTTATAAAAAATGACAAAATGGAGGCGGGGCAAGATGGCAGACTGGTGAGCTGTATGTTTTAGTTACTCCTCCAGAAAAGTAGGTAAAAAGCCAGGAACTGCGTGGACTGGACACCACAGAGCAATCTGTCTTTGGGCATACTTCATACAACACTCATGAAAACGTGGAACTGCTGAGATCAGCGAAATCTGTAAGTTTTTGCGGCCAGGGGACCCGCGCCCCTCCCTGCCAGGCTCAGTCCCGGGGGAGGAGGGGCTGTCAGCTCCAGGAAGGAGAAGGGAGAATTGCAGTGGCTGCTCTTATCGGAAACTCATTCTACTGATTCAAACTCCAACCATAGATAGACTGAGGCCAGACACCAGAGACTCTGAGAGCAGCCAGCCCAGCAGAGAGGAGACGGGCATAGAAGGAAAACAACAAGAGAAGCTCCAAAGTAAAAGCAGAGGATTTTTGGAGTTCTGGTGAACACAGAAAGGGGAAGGGCGGAGATCAGGCCTTGAGGCGCATATGCAAATCCCGAAGCAAGGCTGATCTCTCTGCCCTGGGCACCTTTCCTTAATGGCCCTGGTTGCTTTGTCTATTAGCATTTCAATAACCCATTAGATCTCTGAGGAGGGCCGTTTTTTTTTTTTTTTTTTTTTAAATCCTTTTTGCTTTTTCTAAAACACTTACTCTAAGAAGCTCAATACAGAAAGCTTCAAAGAATTGAAATTTGGGCACGTCAAGTCAAGAGCAGAACTAAGAGAGCTCTGAGACAAAAGGCAATAATCCAGTGGCTGAGAAAATTCACTAAACAACACAACTTCCCAAGAAAAGGGGGGTGTCCGCTCACAGCCACCATCCTAGTGGACAGGAAACACTCCTGCCCATCGCCAGCCCCATAGCCCAGAGCTGCCCCAGACAACCCAGTGTGACGGAAGTGCTTCAAATAACAGGCACACACCACAAAACGGGGCGTGGACATTAGCCTTCCCTGCAACCTCAGCTGAATGTCCCAGAGCTGGGAAGGGGGAGCAGTGTGAATTAACAGAGCCCCATTCAGCCATCATTTGAGCAGACTGGGAGCCTCCCAACACAGCCCAGCAGCCCAGAACTGCCCTGGGGGGACGGCACTCACCTGTGACATAGCACAGTCATCCCTCAACAGAGGACCCGGGGTGCACAGCCCGGAAGAGGGGCCCACTCGCAAGTCTCAGGAGCCATACGCCAATACCAAAGACTTGTGGGTCAGTGGCAGAGACAAACTGTGGCAGGACTGAACTGAAGGATTAGATTATTGCAGCAGCTTTAAAACTCTAGGATCATCAGGGAGATTTGATTGTTAGGGCCACCCCCCCTCCCCGACTGCCCAGAAACACGCCCCACATACAGGGCAGGCAACACCAACTACACACGCAAGCTTGGGACACCAATTGGGCCCCACAAGACTCACTCCCCCACTCACCAAAAAGGCTAAGCAGGGGAGATCTGGCTTGTGGAGAACAGGAGGCTCGTGGACGCCACCTGCTGGTTAGTTAGAGAAAGTGTACTCCACGAAGCTGTAGATCTGATAAATTAGAGATAAGGACTTCAACTGGTCTACAAACCCTAAAAGAACCCTATCAAGGTCAGCAAATGCCACGAGGCCAAAAACAACAGAAAATTATAAAGCATATGAAAAAACCAGACGATATGGATAACCCAAGCCCAAGCACCCAAATCAAAAGACCAGAAGAGACACACCTAGAGCAGCTACTCAAAGAACTAAAGATGAACAATGAGACCCTAGTACGGGATATGAAGGAAATCAAGAAGACCCTAGAAGAGCATAAAGAAGACATTGCAAGACTAAAAAAAATGGATGATCTTATGGAAATTAAAGAAACTGTTGACCAAATTAAAAAGATTCTGGACACTCATAGTACAAGACTAGAGGAAGTTGAACAACGAATCAGTGACCTGGAAGATGACAGAATGGAAAATGAAAGCATAAAAGAAAGAATGGGGAAAAAAATTGAAAAACTCGAAATGGACCTCAGGGATATGATAGATAATATGAAACGTCCGAATATAAGACTCATTGGTGTCCCAGAAGGGGAAGAAAAGGGTAAAGGTCTAGGAAGAGTATTCAAAGAAATTGTTGGGGAAAACTTCCCAAATCTTCTAAACAACATAAATACACAAATCATAAATGCTCAGCGAACTCCAAATAGAATAAATCCAAAAAAACCCACTCCGAGACATATACTGATCACACTGTCAAACACAGAAGAGAAGGAGCAAGTTCTGAAAGCAGCAAGAGAAAAGCAATTCACCACATACAAAGGAAACAGCATAAGACTAAGTAGTGACTACTCAGCAGCCACCATGGAGGCGAGAAGGCAGTGGCACGATATATTTAAAATTCTGAGAGAGAGGAATTTCCAGCCAAGAATACTTTATCCAGCAAAGCTCTCCTTCAAATTTGAGGGAGAGCTTAAATTTTTCACAGACAAAGAAATGCTGAGAGAATTTGCTAACAAGAGACCTGCCCTACTGGAGATACTAAAGGGAGCCCTACAGACAGAGAAACAAAGACAGGACAGAGAGACTTGGAGAAAGGTTCAGTACTAAAGAGATTCGGTATGGGTACAATAAAGGATATTAATAGAGAGAGGGAAAAATATGGCAAACATAATCCAAAGGATAAGATGGCCGATTCAAGAAATGCCTTCACGGTTTTAACGTTGAATGTAAGTGGATTAAACTCCCCAATTAAAAGATATAGATTCGCAGAATGGATCAAAAAAAATGAACCATCAATATGTTGCATACAAGAGACTCATCTTAGACACAGGGACACAAAGAAATTGAAAGTGAAAGGATGGAAAAAAATATTTCATGCAAGCTACAGCCAAAAGAAAGCAGGTGTAGCAATATTAATCTCAGATAAAATAGACTTCAAATGCAGGGATGTTTTGAGAGACAAAGAAAGCCACTACATACTAATAAAAGGGGCAATTCAGCAAGAAGAAATAACAATCGTAAATGTCTATGCACCCAATCAAGGTGCCACAAAATACATGAGAGAAACATTGGCAAAACTAAAGGAAGCAATTGATGCTTCCACAATAATTGTGGGAGACTTCAACACATCACTCTCTCCTATAGATAGATCAACCAGACAGAAGACCAATAAGGAAATTGAAAACCTAAACAATCTGATAAATGAATTAGATTTAACAGACATCTACAGGACATTACATCCCAAATCACCAGGATACACATACTTTTCTAGTGCTCACGGAACTTTCTCCAGAATAGATCATATGCTGGGACATAAAACAAGCCTCAATAAATTTAAAAAGATTGAAATTATTCAAAGCACATTCTCTGACCACAATGGAATACAATTAGAAGTCAATAACCATCAGAGACTTAGAAAATTCACAAATACCTGGAGGTTAAACAACACACTCCTAAACAATCAGTGGGTTAAAGAAGAAATAGCAAGAGAAATTGCTAAATATATAGAGACGAATGAAAATGAGAACACAACATACCAAAACCTATGGGATGCAGCAAAAGCAGTGCTAAGGGGGAAATTTATAGCACTAAACGCATATATTAAAAAGGAAGAAAGAGCCAAAATCAAGAACTAATGGATCAACTGAAGAAGCTAGAAAATGAACAGCAAACCAATCCTAAACCAAGTAGAAGAAAAGAAATCACAAGGATTAAAGCAGAAATAAATGACATAGAGAACAAAAAAACAATAGAAAGGATAAATATCACCAAAAGTTGGTTCTTTGAGAAGATCAACAAGATTGACAAGCCCCTAGCTAGACTGACAAAATCAAAAAGAGAGAAGACCCATATAAACAAAATAATGAATGAAAAAGGTGACATAACTGCAGATCCTGAAGAACTTAAAAAAATTATAAGAGGATATTATGAACAACTGTATGGCAACAAACTGGATAATGTAGAAGAAATGGACAATTTCCTGGAAACATATGAACAACCTAGACTGACCAGAGAAGAAATAGAAGACCTCAACCAACCCATCACAAGCAAAGAGATCCAATCAGTCATCAAAAATCTTCCCACAAATAAATGCCCAGGGCCAGATGGCTTCACAGGGGAATTCTACCAAACTTTCCAGAAAGAACTGACACCAATCTTACTCAAACTCTTTCAAAACATTGAAGAAAATGGAACACTACCTAACTCATTTTATGAAGCTAACATCAATCTAATACCAAAACCAGGCAAAGATGCTACAAAAAAGGAAAACTACCGGCCAATCTCCCTAATGAATATAGATGCAAAAATCCTCAACAAAATACTTGCAAATCGAATCCAAAGACACATCAAAAAAATCATACACCATGACCAAGTGGGGTTCATTCCAGGCATGCAAGGATGGTTCAACATAAGAAAAACAATCAATGTATTACAACACATTAAAAACTCGAAAGGGAAAAATCAATTGATCATCTCAATAGATGCTGAAAAAGCATTTGACAAAATCCAACATCCCTTTTTGATAAAAACACTTCAAAAGGTAGGAATTGAAGGAAACTTCCTCAACATGATAAAGAGCATATATGAAAAACCCACAGCCAGCATAGTACTCAATGGTGAGAGACTGAAAGCCTTCCCTCTAAGATCAGGAACAAGACAAGGATGCCCGCTGTCACCACTGTTATTCAACATTGTGCTGGAAGTGCTAGCCAGGGCAATCCGGCAAGACAAAGAAATAAAAGGCATCCAAATTGGAAAAGAAGAAGTAAAACTGTCATTGTTTGCAGATGATATGATCTTATATCTAGAAAACCCTGAGAAATCAACGATACACCTACTAGAGCTAATAAACAAATTTAGCAAAGTAGCGGGATACAAGATTAATGCACATAAGTCAGTAATGTTTCTATATGCTAGAAATGAACAAACTGAAGAGACACTCAAGAAAAAGATACCATTTTCAATAGCAACTAAAAAAATCAAGTACCTAGGAATCAACTTAACCAAAGATGTAAAAGACCTATACAAAGAAAACTACATAACTCTACTAAAAGAAATAGAAGGGGACCTTAAAAGATGGAAAAATATTCCATGATCATGGATAGGAAGGCTAAATGTCATTAAGATGTCAATTCTACCCAAACTCATCTACAGATTCAATGCAATCCCAATCAAAATTCCAACAACCTACTTTGCAGACTTGGAAAAGCTAGTTATCAAATTTGTTTGGAAAGGGAAGATGCCTCGAATTGCTAAAGACACTCTAAAAAAGAAAAACGAAGTGGGAGGACTTACACTCCCTGACTTTGAAGCTTATTATAAAGCCACAGTTGCCAAAACAGCATGGTACTGGCACAAAGATAGACATATAGATCAATGGAATCGAATTGAGAATTCAGAGATAGACCCTCAGATCTATGGACGACTGATCTTTGATAAGGCCCCCAAAGTCACCGAACTGAGCCATAATGGTCTTTTCAACAAATGGGGCTGGGAGAGTTGGATATCCATATCCAAAAGAATGAAAGAGGACCCCTACCTCACCCCCTACACAAAAATTAACTCAAAATGGACCAAAGATCTCAATATAAAAGAAAGTACCATAAAACTCCTAGAAGATAATGTAGGAAAACATCTTCAAGACCTTGTATTAGGAGGCCACTTCCTAGACTTTACACCCAAAGCACAAGCAACAAAAGAGAAAATAGATAAATGGGAACTCCTCAAGCTTAGAAGTTTCTGCACCTCAAAGGAATTTCTCAAAAAGGTAAAGAGGCAGCCAACTCAATGGAAAAAAATTTTTGGAAACCATGTATCTGACAAAAGACTGATATCTTGCATATACAAAGAAATCCTACAACTCAATGACAATAGTACAGACAGCCCAATTATAAAATGGGCAAAAGATATGAAAAGACAGTTCTCTGAAGAGGAAATACAAATGGCCAAGAAACACATGAAAAAATGTTCAGCTTCACTAGCTATTAGAGAGATGCAAATTAAGACCACAATGAGATACCATCTAACACCGGTTAGAATGGCTGCCATTAAACAAACAGGAAACTACAAATGCTGGAGGGGATGTGGAGAAATTGGAACTCTTATTCATTGTTGGTGGGACTGTATAATGGTTCAGCCACTCTGGAAGTCAGTCTGGCAGTTCCTTAGAAAACTAGATATAGAGCTACCATTCGATCCAGCGATTGCACTCCTCGGTATATACCCGGAAGATCGGAAAGCAGTGACACGAACAGATATCTGCACGCCAATGTTCATAGCAGCATTATTCACAATTGCCAAGAGATGGAAACAACCCAAATGTCCTTCAACAGATGAGTGGATAAATAAAATGTGGTATATACACACGATGGAATACTACGCGGCAGTAAGAAGGAACGATCTGGTGAAACATATGACAACATGGATGAACCTTGAAGAGATAATGCTGAGCGAAATAAGCCAGGCAAAAAAAGAGAAATATTATATGCTACCACTAATGTGAACTTTGAAAAATGTAAAACAAATGGTTTATACTGTAGAATGTAGGGGAACTAGCAGTAGAGAGCAATTAAGGAAGGGGGAACAATAATCCAAGAAGAACAGATAAGCTATTTAACGTTCTGGGGATGCCCAGAAATGACTATGGTCTGTTAATTTCTGATGGTTGTAGTAGGAACAAGTTCACTGAAATGTTGCTATAATATGTAACTTTCTTGGGGTAAAGTAGGAACATGTTGGAAGTTAAGCAGTTATCTTAGGTTAGTTGTCTTTTTCTTACTCCCTTGCTATGGTCTCTTTGAAATGCTGTTTTATTGTATGTTTGTTTTCTTTTTAACTTTTTTTTTTCATACAGGTGATTTGAAAAAAGAAGGGAAAGTTAAAAAAAAAAAAAGAAAAAGAAAAAAGACAAACAAGGGAAAAAAAAAAAAAAAAGATGTAGTGCCCCCTTGAGGAGCCTGTGGAGAATGCAGGTGTATTCGCCTACCCCACCTCCATGGTTGCTAACATGACCACAGACATAGGGGACTGGTGGTTTGATGGGTTGAGCCCTCTACCATAAGTTTTACCCTTGGGAAGACGGTTGCTGCAAAGGAGAGGCTAGGCCTCCCTGTATTTGTGCCTAAGAGTCTCCTCCTGAATGCCTCTTTGTTGCTCAGATGTGGCCCTCTTTCTCTGGCTAAGCCAACTTGAAAGGTGAAATCACTGCCCTCCCCCCTACGTGGGATCAGACACCCAGGGAAGTGAATCTCCCTGGCAACGTGGAATATGACTCCCAGGGAGGAATGTAGACCTGGCACCGTGGGACGGAGAACATCTTCTTGACCAAAAGGGGGATGTGAAAGGAAATGAAATAAGCTTCAGTGGCAGAGAGATTCCAAAAGGAGCCGAGAGGTCACTCTGGTGGGCACTCTTATGCACACTTTAGACAACCCTTTTTAGGTTCTAAAGAATTGGGGTAGCTGGTGGTGGATACCTGAAACTATCAAACTACAACCCAGAACCCATGAATCTCGAAGACAGTTGTATAAAAATGTAGCTTATGAGGGGTGACAATGGGATTGGGAAAGCCATAAGGACCAAACACCACTTTGTCTAGTTTATGGATGGATGTGTAGAAAAGTAGGGGAAGGAAACAAACAGACAAAGGTACCCAGTGTTCTTTTTTACTTTAATTGCTCTTTTTCACTCTAATTATTATTCTTGTTATTTTTGTGTGTGTGCTAATGAAGGTGTCAGGGATTGATTTAGGTGATGAATGTACAACTATGTAATGGTACTGTAAACAATCGAAAGTACAATTTGTTTTGTATGACTGCGTGGTATGTGAATATATCTCAATAAAATGATGATTAAAAAAAAAAAAAGACAAAATATTTGAACATGTGTATATATGTCCTTTTAGCCATAAGTTATAGTAATTAATGATAAAGGTTATTTTTAAAATATTTTTTATTATAAAATTTTAGACTTACAGAAAATTCAGATAGCAAATACAGAGTTCACATATACAATGCCCATTATTAACACTTTATATTAGTGTGATATTTTGTAACAATTGATGAAAGAATATGATTTTAATTATACTTTAAACTACAGTCCATAGTTCACATTAGAGTTCACCGTGTTTTACAGGCCTATGTTTGTGTGCTTTTTAAATTCTGAAAACATATACAAAACTAATATTTCCCTTTTAAATGTTCCAAAATATAATTTAGCAGTGTTAATTGCATTTACAATGCTGTGTTACCTTCGTGACCAACCATTACCAAAATGTTTGCACCCCAAACAGATATTTAATTAATTAAGCATTAATTTCCCCATCTCTATCCCTTATCCAGCCCCTGGTATTCTGTAATCTACTTTCTATATCTATGAAATTGAGTAATTAAATTATTTCATATAAGTGAGATGACATATGTGTCCTTTTGTGTATGGCTTATTTCACTCAACATGATGTATTCAAGTTTCATCCATGTCTCATGTATCAGAAATTCATTCCTTTTCACAGCTAAATAATATTCCATTGTATATATATGTACCACATTTGTTCATCCATTCATTTGTTGATGGATGCTTGAATTTCTTCCAATTTGGCTACTGTGAATAATGCCTCTATGAATATTGGGGTTCAAATATCTGAGTCCCTGCTTTCAGTTCCTTGGGTTATAAACCTATAAGTGTGATTGCTGAAACATACGAAATTTCTATGCTTAATATTCTGAGGGACTTCCAAAATGTTCTCAACAGTGGGTGCACTTTTCACATTTCCACCAACAATGAATGAGTGTTCCTATTTCTCAATTTCCTATTTCTTAATATCATCTCCAATACTTGTTTATTTTTCACAGTAAGCATTCTAGGACATATGAAATGCTATGTCATTGTGGTTTTGACCTGCATTTCCCTATTTGCTACTTATGCTGAGCATCTATTCATATGCTTCTTTGATATTTATAAATCTTCTTTGGACATATGCCTATTCAAGACTTTTGCATTTTTTAAATTGAGTTGTCTTTTGGAGTTGTGTGTAGATTTTCTTTAAATATACTGGATATTAAAACCTTACCAGAAGTTTGGTTTCCAAATATTTTCTCCCATTCTGTAAGATGTCTTTTTACTTTCTTGATGAAGTCCTTTGATGCAAAAAAGTTGCTTTTTCAATAATTTTGATGAAGTCCCATTTATCTTTATTTTCTTTTGTTGCTTTTATCTTTGGTGGAAAGTCTAGGAAAACATTCCCTAATATAGTGCACTAAGGATGATTCCCTATGTTTTCTTCTAGGAGTTTTATTTTCCTTGTTCTTATATTAAGTTATTTTTATCCATTTACAGTTAATTTTCACATAAGTTATGAGGTGAGGATCCTCCTAATTTCTTTTACATATGGATTTTCAGTTTTCCAACACAATTTTTTGGATTTCTACTTCTTTTCATCAAGAAGAGATGCTGTATTGGTTTAAAGGCCTTTTCTACATCATTTTTCCCAATTGAGTTTATTTGAAACCCTTATAAAATTTAATTGGTTTAGATGTGAGGATATTTTTCCTGAACTTTCAATTTTCTTCCATTATTTTATGTCTGCCATTGTGTTGGTACCATGCTGTTTTGGTTATTGTTGCTTTCTAATGTTTTAAAGTATTGAAATGTGAGATCGCTGTCATTTTTGCTCCTTTTCCAAGATGATTTTCATTACCTGGTGTCCCTTATCATTCCACATAACTTTGGTGATTGCTTTCTCCATTTCTGCAAAGCATACATTGGAATTTTGATTAGGATTGCAATGAATCTGCAAATCACTTTGGCTAGGATTAGAAACTTAACAATATTTAGTCTTTGAATCCATGCACATGGAGTATCCTTCCATTAATTAAAGTTTTGTTTGATTACTTTTAGCAAGATTTTATAGCTCCCTGTGTAAAAGTCCTTTAAATATTTGGTTGGATTTATTCCTAGATACACGATTCTTTGAGTTACTATTGTAAAATGTATTTTTCCTTAATTTCCTCTTCAAATTGTTCATTACTGATGAATAGAATTGCTACTGCTTGTTTTGCGTGTTGATATACCTGTTTAATTTGCTGAATTCATTTATTAGCTATAATGACTTTGCTGTGAAGATATCAAGATTCTCTGTATGTAAGAATGTCATCTGCATAAAGGGAAATTTTCACTTCTTCCTCTCCAACTTGTAGGCCTTTTATTTATTTTACTTCCTAATTGTTCTGGCTAGAACTTCCAGTATAAATTTGAATAAAATTTGCTCCTGTTGGCATCTTACCTTGTTTCTGATCACAAAGGTAAATCAGGTTTTCACTTTTGTTTGATGTTCACTCTGTGTTCCCCATATATGTCCTTTATCATATTGAGAAAGGTTCCTTGTATTACTGGATTTCTATGTGTTTTTATTAAGAAGAGTTGCTGCATTGTGTTAAAGACCTTTCCTACATCAATTGAGCTGATCATGTATGTTTTTTCCTTCATTCTATTAATGTGAAACCTTACATAAATTTTTTAATGTTGAACCACCCTTGCATATCCAAGATACAATGCTCTTGATCATGACATATAAATATTTTAGTGTGCTGTCATATTAAATTTGCCAGTATTTTGTAAATGTTGTTTGCATCTAAATTTATAAGGGCTATTTGTCTGTAAATTTCTTTCCTTGGCTTTGGCATTAGGATGATGCTGACCTCAGAGAATGAGTTAGGTAGTGTTCCCCTCCTCTTCAATTTTTGCAAGAGTATGCACAGGATTGATGTTTATTCTTCTTAGAAAGTTTGGTATACTCTACCAGTGAAGACATCTCATCCTGAGATTTTCTTTGTTGATGATGGTCAAGCAGTGGGAAGAAACTGTGAGACTTTGTTTCAAGACAGGTTGGTATCCAACCCAGGGAGCCAGCAGCAGAAGCCACAGCTGAGAGTGGTGGGGGTGTACCTTCCACAATACAGAAACCCACCTTAGTATTTGGTGTGGATGGTAGCCCTTCATGCACCTGCAGCTAATAACCCCTGAGAAAGGTACAGACCACTGTAGCAGGTGGATAAAGCATAAGTGGGTAGTTTCCATGTCCCATGCAGCCATCTTTTCAGCAGACCGGGAGATGCCCCTTCACAGTGCTGCATTGCTGGCACATAGTACTCCTCTCTGGAAGCCCACAGTATGCACAGCCTAGAGGCAGAGGTGCTGCATGGAAATGCCAGGAGTTCTACACCAATCCCAGGGACTTGCAGACCCATGGAAGAGAGGGACTGTGGGGAATTTGAGCTGAAGGGGTTCGTTGCATTCTGCAGCCCCAGGGTATTCCAGCTGCAGTCTCAGGAATGGCTGGGAGTATTGGGGCTTAGAGCCATCTTCCCTGACAAACTTCACAGGGTATGCCCCACCCACAGGGTGGCATTCCCCACTTCAAATGGAAAACTGGTGCATTGATTGGACCTCCACATGGTTTGGACCCACAGTTGCTGCATAGATGAACTTGGGGAGAACTGGCTTGAGGAAAATGTGTGGCTCTGGAGAACATGGAGCAATTAAAGAAGAAATCACAAACACCAATATCATGGCTCAGGATATAAAGGATGTCAAGAAGACCCTAGAAGAGCATAAAGAAGAATTTGCTAGAGTAAATTAAAAAATAATGAATCTTATGGAAATAAAGGATCTGTCAAACAAATTAAAAAGATTCTGGAGTCAAATAAAACCAGATTTGAAGAAATGGAAGAAAGAATAAGTGAACTAGAAGATAATGTGTCAGAAAGGGAAAGCACAAAAGAAGAAATAGTGAAAAAATTGAAAAATTTGAAATGGATCTCAGGGAAATGATTGACAAAATTAAGCACAATATAAGAATTATTGGTGTTCCATAAGGCAAAGGACTAGAAAGAGTATTCAAAGACATTGCTGGGGAAAATTTCCCAACCCTTCCAAACAACATAAATATGCAAGTCATAGATACCCAACAAACTCCAGTTATAATAAATCCAAATAAACCCACTTTGAGACATATTCTGGTCACATTGTCAAATGCTGAAGAGAAGAAGAGAGCTCTGACAGCAGCAAGAGACAAGCAATTCACCACACTCCAGGGAAAACACATAAGACTAAACACTGACTACTCAGTGGCTACCATGGAGGTGAGAAAGCAGTGGCATTTCATGTTAAAATTTCTGGAAGAGAAAAATTGCCAACCAAGAATTCTTTATCCAGCAAACCTCTCCTTGAAATTTGAGGAAGAGCTTAAAATTTTCACAAACAAACAAATGCTGAGAGACTTTGCTAACAAGAGACCTTCCCTATAAGAAACCAAAGGGAACCATACCAGCTCAGAAAAAAAGGAGATAGTGGTGTGGAGAAGGGCACAGAACTAAAGAGTATTAGTAAGGATGCATTAAAGGAAATAGAGAGGGAAAATATATTTGACAAACAATAACAAAGGATATGATAGCTGATTCAAGAACTGCCTTCACAGTAATAACTGAATGTGAATTGATTAAATGCCACAATTAAAAGATTTAGATTGGCAGAATGGATTAAAAAATATAAACCATCAATATGTTGCTTACAAGAGACTCATCTTAGAAGCAAAGACAAAAAGACATTGAAAGTGAAAGGAATGAAACAATATTCCATGCAAGAAGCAGGTAAAAGAAAGCATGGGTAGCAATATTTATCTCAGATAAAATAGACTTTAAATGCAAGGGTGTCATAAGAGACAATGAAGGACAATATATGCTAATAAAAGGGAAATTCGCCAAGAAGAAATTACAATCATAAATGTCTACATAACCAACCAAGGTGCCCTGAAGTACATGAGACAAACATTGGCAAAACTGAAGAAAGCAATAGATGTTTCCTCAATAATGAGGGAGAGTTCAATACATCACTCTCTCCTATAGATTGATCAACCAGACAAAGAACCAGTAAGGAAATTGGAAACCTAAACCATCTGATAAATGAATTTTAATTAACAGACACTTATAGAACTTTACATCCCAAATCACCAGGATACACATTCTTCTCTAGTGCTCATAGAACTTTCTCTAGAATAGATCATATGCTGGGCCATAAAACTAACCTCAGTAAATTTAAAAAGAATGAAATTATTCAAAGCACATAGTATGATCACAATAGAATACAATTAGAAGTCAATAACCTTCAGCAATTTAGAACTTTCAAAAATATCTGAAAGTTAAACAATGCACTCCTAAACAATCAGTGGTTAAAGCAGAAATAGCAAGAGAATTTCCAAAATATATAGAGACAAATGAAAATGAGAACACAACAGATCAAAACTTATGAGGTGCAGCAAAGGCAATATTGAAGGTGAAATTTACAATTCTAAGTGCATACATTAAAAAAGGAAGAAAGAGCTAAAATCAAAAAACTAATGGAACAACTGAAGAAGCTAGAAAATGACCAGCAAGCTAATCCTAAACTAAGTAGAAGAAAAGAAATAACAAGGATTAAAGCAGAAATAAATGACATAAAGAAAAAAAGAACAATAGAGAGAATAAATAAAAGCAAAAGTTGTTTCTTTGAGAAGATCAACAAGATTGACAAGCCCTTAGCTAAACTGACAAAATTAAAAAGAGAGAAGACCCAAATAAAATAATAAATGAGAGAGTGGATATTACTGCAGGCCCCAAAGAAATTTTAAAAATCATGAGGATACTATGGACAATTGTACACCAACAACTAGATAATGTAGAAGAAATGGACAATTTCTTGGAGACACATGAACAACCTAGGCTGTCCAGAGAAGAAATAGAAGACCTCAACAAACCAATCATAAAGAGATCCAGTGAGTCATCAAAAAACTTCCCACAAATAAATGTCCAGGACCAGATGACTTCAAAGGACAAACTTGTGAAAAACAACTGACACCAACCTTAATTTAACTCTTTAAAAAATTGTAGAAATGGAACACTATGTAACTCATTTTATGAAGCTAGTATCACTCTAATATGAAAACCATGTAAAGATGCTACAAGAAATGAAACCTAAGGGCCAATCTCCCTCATGAGTATAGATGCAACCATTCTCAACAAAATACTTGCAAATACAATCCAAAGACGCATTAAAAAATCATACACCATGACCAAGTGGTGTTCATTCAGGCATGCAAGTATGGATAAACATAAGAAAATCAATCAGTGTAATACAACACATTAACAAATCAAAAGGGGAAAATCAAATCATCATTTCAATAGATGCTGAAAAAGCATTCAGCAAAATCCAGCATCCTTTTTTGGTAATAACACTTCTAAAGGTAGGAATTGAAGGAAACTTTCTCACTATGATAAAAAGCATATATGAAAAACCCACAGCCAGCATAGTACTCAAGGGCAAGAGACTGAAAGCCTTCCCTCTAAGATCAGGAATGAGACAAGGATGCCTGCTGTTACTACTCTTATTCCACACTGTGCTGGAAGTGCTAGCAAGGGCAATCTGGCAAGACAAAGAAATAAAAGGCACCCAAATTGGAAAGGAAGAAGTAAAACTGTCACTATTTGCAGATTACATGATCTTATATTAAGAAAACCCTGAGAAAACAATGACACACCTACTTGAGCTAATAAGTCTAGCAAAATAGTGAGATACAAGATCAATGCACATAAATCAATAATATTTCCATACACCAGAAATTACCTAACTGATGAGACAGTCAAGAAAATATCACATTCTCAATAGCAACTAAAAAATCAAGTACCTAAGAATAAACAACCAAGGATGTAATAGACCTATACATAGAAAATTGTATAAATTTAATTAAAAAAATAGAAGGGGACCTAAAAAGATGGGAGAATATTCCATGTTTATTGATAGGAAGGCAAAATATCATTAAGATGTTGATTCTACCCAAGCTCATGTCCATATTCAATACAATTCCAATCAAAATTCCAACAACCTACATTGCAGACTTGGAAAGCTAGTTATCAAATTTATTTGGAAGGGAAAGATGTCTTGAATTGCTGAAAACATTCCAAAAGAGGAAAACAATGTGGGAGGACTTACATTTTCTGACTTTGAACCTTACTGTAAAGCCACAGTAGTCAAAACAGCATGGTATTGTCACAAAGATAGACATATTGATCTGTGGAATCAAAATGAGAATCTGGAAATAGACCCCCAGATCTATGTTTGACTGATCTTTGTTAAGGCCCTCAAACCCACTGAACTGGGATATAACTGTCTCTTCAACAAAAATGGGACTAGGAGAACTGTATATCCAGATCTAAAAGGAAGAAATAGGACCCCTACATCACACCATACACAAAAATAAGCTCAAAGTGGATAAAGACCTCAATTTAAGGGACAGTAACATGAAACACCTAGAATATAATGTAGGGAAACATCTTCAAGATCTTGTATTAGGAGGTCACTTCTTAGAACTTGCACCCAAAGCACAAGAAGTGGAGAAAAATAGGTAAATGAGAACTTCTCAAAATTAAAAGTTCCTGTACCTCAAAGGAATGTATCAAAAATGTGGAGAGGCAGCCAACACATGGGAATAAATAAACTATTTGGATACCACATATCTGATAAAAGATTGATATCTTGCATATATAAAGAAATCCTACAACTCAGCAATAGTACAAACATCACAATTATAAATTGGGAAGAAGATATGAAGACAATTCTCATACAAATGGCTAAAAAAACACATGAAAAAATATTCATCTTCACTAGCTATTAGGGAGATTCAAATTAAGACGATGATGAGATACCATCTCACATCAATTAGAATGGCTGCCATTAAATAAACAGGAAACTACAAATTCTGAAGGGATTGTGGAGAAATTGGAACTCTTATTCATGGCTGGTGGGAATTTATAATGACACAGCTACTCTGGAGGACAATCTGGTAGTTCCTTAGAAAACTAGATATCAAGGATCCTTCATTCCAGCAATTTTCCTTCTCAGCATATACTCAGAATATCTGAAAGCAGTGACATAAACAGATATTTGCACACCAATGTTCATAGTGGCATTATTCACAATTGCCAAGAAATGTAAACAATCCATATGTCCTTCAACAGATGAGTGGATAAACAGTGTGGTATATACACATGATAGAACATTATGTGGCAGTTGGATGAAATGAGTTCATTAAATATATGACAGTATGGATGAACCTTGAAGACAATGCTGACTGAAATAACCAGACACAAAAAGAGAGATATTGTATGTTACCACTAATGAGGAATCAGTGAAAAATGTAAAATAAATGTTTTATACTCTAGAATGTAGGGGACCTAGGGATATAAAGAAACTTGTGAAGGAGGAATGACAATCTAATAAGAACAGATAAGCTATTGAGGGTAATTTTAACATTATAAGAATGCTCAGGAACAATTATGGTTTATAAATTTTCTTAGGTATGGTAGGATTATGTTGGAAAGAATACAGTTATTTTAGGCTGCTTTATTCCTTTGTTTTGTTAATTTTCTTGGGGTATGGAAGGAACATGTGGGAAACAATGCAGTTATTTTAGGTTATATGTTTTTCTAATTTTTTTGTTTGAAATGTTTTTTTAATTTTTTGATAAAGTTAAAAATATTTTGAGAATAAAGACATTAAATAAATAATAGGGGAATAGGGGTGTGGGAGGTTTGGGTGTTTTTTCATTATTATTTTAATTCTTTTTTTGGAGTAATGAAAATATTCAAAAATTGATTGTGGTGATGAATTCACAACTATGTGATGATACTGTGAACAATGGATTCTTATCTGGTATGTCAATATATCTGGTATGTCAATATATATGTCAATATATCTCAATAAAATTGCATTAAAATACAATTAAGCTTTTGTAAGTCTTAAAGTTATATATATATATTTAATATGGGCTTCAAGGTGCATCACTTTAAAGAAATTATTTAATTCATGCTTGTCTTTCATTGTTTATTAATTATTTGTATACTGTTCTCTAGAAGACATTGTTTCACCCTTCAATATCCACATGAATTTTTCCATCTTTAACACTTGCCTTTTTTAATGAATGTTCAGTTTATATTGAAAGTTTCACTGACTTGCATGCCTCAGTTACTTGCTGCTGGGCTATAAATTTTACCAACATATTTTTCATAACTTTTATGAATTAAATTTTTAAATCTACTCTATGATGTTAATATTCTTACACATGAATATTCTCAGCAGATTTTGATTCCTTCAAAAGAAGAATTGCACATCTCTTAGTGTCTCCTTGGCACAAAACCATAATGTCACATATGTTTTCATATTTTTTCAAAGTATATGATATATATATATATATATATATATATAATATAAATTCATTTATCTTGGTTATGTTCTATAATTACAAAAAGATCCCCATTTAAGTGTGTATATATTTTTAATTTCTCTGTTTCAAACTTTTTAAAATTTTGCTCCATGTTTTTCCTCTTTGGATACTTTCAGACACCATTGATGTGGGGTAACATTGCAATGAATCACAAAGTATTTGCACACATCACAGTCTATGCATTATTAAACACTTAATAAATTCCAGAAACTTTTAAAAGCAGTTTATCTAAACTGAATTATAAGTTAACTTATGCTTAGTTGGTTAAATTAGCTTTTAAAAGTTTCACTGCAGATATGTGGTGAAGTTTTCCATTTCTGACCATTATATTATTGATAGATTAAAATCCACTGTAGAGCTTTACACAAGAAAATATGATTTTCAGTAACAAGAAAACATACAATAACAGTGAATTTGTACTATTATTTTGGTAACTAGTTCTTGGGAATATGTCAGACACATGGCCCCTTCTCCATTAGGATGGAAGGAATGATTGAATTGAAATGTTCTGAATATTATTTCCATAATTATAAAAACTCTTCTTTATATTTGAGTGTTTGAAGTTGCTTTTAATGATCAATTTTGGTACTCCATTTCCACATAACATAGATAACAAGAATCCCTGTGTTACAATTGCAAAGTAAGATTAAGCAAATCAGTGTCAACTGCAGTGGCAGCAATTTTGGATATTTAGCAGTTCAACCTTTGGAAATGTAGCAATAAAGATAAAACCACCACCTTCCTTCTTCTGTTACCAACATCTCTGTTAGCTCAAGTCCAAAGAGCAAGGTGTCAAGTGCTTCTTATGGGAGAAGTTTCTCAGGATTTGAAAGTCAGACTTAACTTTACTCATCTGGATTAAAGATCAATAATAATTTCACCACCAGCAGCATCAGAAGCCTGTTGACCACTTGCATGTGAAAAATATTTTAGTGAGTATTAATTTTCATTTATTCTGGTTGTTGTTTACAATCCCAGGGACAAAAGAATAGGTCTGAGTAAAAAAAATTCTAAATCCATTAAAAAGAATAGCTTCTAGAGTTAAGGGAACACTAGAGGTAGTTAGGAAAAGACAGGAGAGAGAGGATTAGAGAATAGTGTAGAATTGGAGGTTATTAGTAAGGGTATAAAGAGACAGGGGAATTTAAAATATGACATATAAAATCCAAAAGATAAAATACTAGAGTAAGTGCTGCCTTTTCAGTAATAATACTAAACGTTAATGATAAAACTCCCTAATCAAAAGACATAGATTATTAGAAAGGTTTTAAAAGCAGGACTCATCTATATGTTGTCTACAAGAGACTCAATTTAGTCACAAGGACAAAAATAGGTTGAAAGTGAAGGCTGGAAAAAGATATTTCATGCACAAAAGAAAACAGGAAAAGTAGGGGTGGCTGTGCTATTATCACTCAAATTGGACTTCAAATATAGAGCAATTATAACTCTATAGTTTGCACTGTGTGACCATGTGATTGTGAAAACCTTGTGGCTTACGTTCTCTTTGCCCAGTGTATGGACAGATGAGTAGAAAAGTGGGGACAAAACATAAAAGAATATTAGATAGGGATTGGGGGTGGGATGTTTAGGGTTTTCTTTTTTACTGTAATTTTTAATCTTACTTTTTTGCAGAAATGAAATGTTCAAAGATAGATTATGGTAATCTGTGCACAACTATATAATGGTACCATGCACAATTGATTGTACACTTTGGATGATTGTATGGTATGTGAAAATATCTTAATAAAATTGACTTTTAAAAAGGGACAAAGAGGACACTATGTATTAATAAATGGGACAGCTAAACAATAAGAGACAAAAATCATAAATATTTATGCACTATGCCCGAGTGCCTCAAAATATATGAGGAACATACTGACCAATTTGAAGGGAGAAATACACAGCACTAGAGCAATATTTGGAGACATTAACATATCACTTTCATGAATGGATAAAATGTCTAGGCAGAGGATCAATAAGAAAAAAGGGATTTTGAATATAATGATAAATAAACTAGAATTAATACAAATTTACAGAATATTGTACCACACAACAGCAGGATACACATTTTTCTCAAGTGCTCATAGATCATTCTCAGTGATAAACCACATGTTGTGTCCCAAAACAAGTCTCAATAAGTTTTAAAAAGATGGAATTACACAGAACACTGTCTTGGATCATAATAGGATGATGTTGGAAATGAATAATGAGGAAAAGTCTGGAAAATTCACAAATTTATGGAGGCTAAACAACACACTCTTTTTTTTTTTTTTAATCTTCATTTTATTGAGATATATTCACATACCACGCAGTCATACAAAACAAATCGTACTTTCGATTGTTTACAATACCATTACATAGTGGTACATTCATCACCCAAATCAATCCCTGACACCTTCATTAGCACACACACAAAAATAACAAGAATAATAATTAGAGTGAAAAAGAGCAATTGAAGTAAAAAAGAACACTGGGTACCTTTGTCTGTTTGTTTCCTTCCCCTATTTTTCTACTCATCCATCCATAAACTAGACAAAGTGGATTGTGGTCCTTATGGCTTTCCCAATCCCATTGTCACCCCTCATAAGCTACATTTTTATACAACTGTCTTCGAGATTCATGGGTTCTGGGTTGTAGTTTGATAGTTTCAGGTATCCACCACCAGCTACCCCAATTCTTTAGAACCTAAAAAGGGTTGTCTAAAGTGTGCATAAGAGTGCCCACCAGAGTGATCTCTCGGCTCCTTTTGGAATCTCTCTGCCACTGAAGCTTATTTCATTTCCTTTCACATCCTCCTTTTGGTCAAGAAGATGTTCTCCATCCCACGATGCCGGGTCTACATTCCTCCCCGGGAGTCATAGTCCACGTTGCCAGGGAGATTCACTCCCCTGGGTGTCTGATCCCACGTAGGGGGGAGGGCAGTGATTTCACCTTTCAAGTTGGCTTAGCCAGAGAGAGAGGGCCACATCTGAGCAACAAAGAGGCATTCGGGAGGAGGCTCTTAGGCACAACCATAGGGAGGCCTAGCCTCTCCTTTGCAGCAACCATCTTCCCAAGGGTAAAATCTGTGGTAGAGGGCTCAACCCATCAAACCACCAGTCCCCTATGTCTGTGGTCATAAACAACACACTCTTAAACAACCAGTGGGTAAATGAAGAAATTACAAGAGAAGTCATTAAATACTTTGAGTCAAATGAAAATGAGAATGCACAACATAGCAAAAGTTATGGGATGCAGCAATGGTAGCACTGAGAGGGAAACTTATTTTCCTAGATGCCTATATTGGAAAAGAAGAAAGAGTAAAAATCAAGGACTGCTCACCTGGATAACCTAGAGATAG
Source organism: Choloepus didactylus (assembly GCF_015220235.1). Lineage (NCBI taxonomy): Eukaryota > Metazoa > Chordata > Mammalia > Pilosa > Megalonychidae > Choloepus > Choloepus didactylus. The sequence goes on from NW_023637615.1 coordinate 1,468,713, forward strand.
AACAGCAGATACACCCACAAAGCAAACAAAAGGAAAGAAATCACTAAAGTAGAGCAGAAATAAATGAAATTGAGAATATGAAAACAACAAAATGAACACAACCAGAAAATGCTTCCTTGAGAAAATCAATAAAACTGATGGACCCTAGCAAGGCTGAGAAAGAAAAAAAGAGAGTACAAATAAATAAAATCACAAATGGGAGGAGGGACAATCTTACTGACCACAAAGACATATAGGAGATAATGAGAAGTTACTATGAGCTAACAAATTATGCAAATTAGATGAAATGGACACCTTCCTAGAAAATCATGAACAGCAAACATTGACTTGAGAAGAAATAGAAGCCTCATTCAATCAATCAAAGTAAAGAGATTGAATCAGTCAACAAAAAAATTCCCATAAAAGAAAAGTCCAGGATCAGTCACTTCACATGTGAATACTACCAAGCTTTCAAAAAATAATTAGTAAATTCTGCTCAGACTCTTCAAAACATTGAAGAAGAAAAACTACCTAATTCATTCCATGAAGGCAAACTCACCCTAATACCAAATCCAAACAAAAATACTACAAGAAAAGAAAATTACAGATTAATCTCTTTAAATATTAGATGAAAAACTCCTCAACAAAATAATTTCAAATGAAATCCAACAGCACATTAAAAGAATTGTACACTCTGAGCAAGTGGATTTTATTCCAGATATACAATGGTAGCTCAACATAGGTATATCGATTAACATAATACACCACATTGATGCAGAGAAGGCATTTGACAAAATTCAACTTTCTTTCTTTATGAAAACAATTCAAAAGACAGGAATAGATGGAAACTTTCTGAAAATGTTAAAGGGAATATATGAAAAACCCAAAGCTAACATCATACTCAATGTGAAGAAACTGAAAGACTTTCCTCTAAGATCAGGAAAAAGTCAAGGATGCTGGCAGTCAACATTGTTATTCAACATTTTTCTGGAAATTCTTACTAGAGCAATTAGACAAGAAAAAGAAATGAAGCCTCAAGAATGAAAAGGAAGAAGTAAAACTTCCACTGTCTTCAGATGATATGTTCCTATATGTACAAAATCCTGAAAAATCTACAGAAAATCTACTACAGCTAATAAATGACTAGGGCAATGGGGCAGAATAAAAGATGAACAGACAATAATTCAGTAGTGTTTCTAGACACTAGGATAGAGCAATCTGAATAGGTAACCAAGGAAAAATATCCATTGACAATGGTAAACAAAAGAATCAAATATTTAGGAAAAATTTTACCCAGTCCACAAAAGGCCTATATCCAAAAAACTAAAAAGAAATGTAAAAGAAATAAAGGAAGACCTAAATAAATGGAAGGACATACTCTTTTCATGGAAGACTAAATATAGTTAAGATGTTAATTCTACACAAATTGATTTATAGATTCAACACAATACAAAGAAAAATCCCGACAGCTTACTTTGTAGAGATAGAAAAACCAATAATCATATTTATTTGGAAGGTCAGTGTTCCCAAAATAGCTAAAAATATCTTGAGAAAGAAAAATGAAGTGAGAGTTCTTACACTACCTGACTTTAAAGCATATTGCAAAGCTGCAGTGATGAAAACTGCATGGTATCAGTGTAAAATTAGTTATATTGTCCAATGGAATCAAATTGAGTGCTCAGAAATTGACCATTTCATCCATGGACAATTGAAATTTGATAAGGTTGTTGTGTTGATTCAACTGGACAGAACATCCTTTTCAACCAATGGTGCTTGGGGAATTGGACATCCATATCCAGAAGAATGAAAGAGGACCACTGTCTTACTCCTTATACAAAAATTAACTCAGAATGGATAAAAAAATAAACATTAGAGCTAAGAACATAAAGCTTTCAGAAGAAAATGTAGGGAAATATCTTAAAGATCATGTGACAGGAGATTGTTTCCTAGACCTTACACCCTAAGTACAAACAATGAAAGAAGAAATAGGTAAATGGAATCTCCTCAAAACTGAATGCTTTTGTGCATAAAAGGACATTGTAAGAAAAGTAAAAAGGCAGCCTACATAATGGGAGACAATATTTGGAAACCACATAACAGATAAGTGTCTACTATCAAGAATATACAAAGAGATTCTACAATGCAACAACCAAACGACAAGCGACCCAATTAAAAATTGATAAAGGACACGGAATAACAGTTTTCCAAGGTTGAAATACAAATGGCTCAAAGCATATGGAAAGATGTTCAACTTCATTAGCTTTTAGGAAAAGTAAGTGAAAACCAAATGAGATGCCATTTCAAACCTACTAGTCTGGTTTTTATCAAAAAACCAGAAAACTACAAGTTGTGGAGAGGATGTGGAGAAAGAGGAATACTTATTCACTGTTAATTGGTATGTAGAATGGTGCAACTACTCCGGGAGGGAGTGTGGTGGTTTCTCAGGAAGCTAAGAATAGAATTGTCATATGATCCAGCAATCCCATTATTAGTTATAAATTGGAGGAACTGAAATCTAGGACATGAACAGACATTTACAGAGCAATATTTATAGTGGCATTATTCTCAACCAAGAGATGGAAACAGCCCAAATGCCCACCAGCAGATGGCTTGATATACAATGTGTGGATATACATACAATGGAATATTATGAAACTGTAACAGAATAAAATCAGAGAGCATATAATAGATGAATTTGAGGACATTACGTTGAACAAAATTAGCCAGAACCAAAACACAAACACTGGTCTCACAAATATGTACTAATTGTAATGAACAAACTCTAAGATTTAAAGTCAAGAACACAGGTTATCAGGATTTAGAAAAGGTGTAGAGATCAGGCATTTGATGCTGAAAGAATACAGAATGTTCAACAGGATTTACTGTAAAGATCCAGAAATGGATACCACAATACTATCTGATTGTATCACAATATTGTAATTATCATGAACAAAGCTGAGTGTCAGTATGGTTAAAATAGGAAGGCTAGGCACATGTATGATACCAGAAGGAAAGATAGAGGATAAAATTTAGCACTCTGTAACTTATCAAAACCTAGAGTCAACAATGATGGTGATTAAATGTAGAAATCTAAGAAAGTTATTACATGAGGGAGAAGAAGTGAATGCCTACATTGGAAGATGTTGAAAATGGCATGGTATATGAGGAAAATACAGTCAATTCAAATTAGGATCTATAATTAACAGTAACATTATAATATTCTTTCAGTTATTGTAACAAAGGCAATAGAGTAAAGCTAAATTTCAATAGAGGAGGATATAAAGGAGGGGTATGGGAATCTTGTTTCTCATTTTTTATTCCTGATTCTTTTATTTTTTTCCTTTTCTTTCTTTGTGGAAGAAATGGAAATGTTTTCATATAGATTATGGTGGTGATTGCATAACTATGATATTACATATGGAGCTATTGATTTTTTACTTAGGATGGATTGTATGGTGTTTGAATAAAATCATTTAAAAAGTAACAGAAAGTTTCAAGTGCTGAAGAAGATGTGGAGAGATAAACATATTTCCTTTTATTAGGGAAGTAGAATGATGCAGCCCCTCTGGAGTGCAGTGTGGTATTTTCACAGGATCCTAAATATATAGCTGCCATATGACCCAGCAACCCTGTTATTTTGCATATACTTGGAAGAACTGAAAGCAGGGGCATGAATAGGTATTCACATGCTGGTGTTTTTGTAGCAGTTTTCACAATTTGCAATGGTTAGACATGGCCTTAGGATACGTGGAAGGACATGTTGTGATGTATACATACAATGGAATATTGAGTGGCTGCAGGACAGAATGAAGATGTGAGTTATAAAATAGGTGAATGAACCTTCATGGCATTATGTTGAGAGAAAAAACGCCAGAAACAAAATTACAAATATTGTAAGGACTAATATAAACTAATTGTAATGAGCAAATGCTGAGAATTGAATTTGAGGCCATAAGGTTTATGGAGATTGAATGTGGGCAGAGATTGGACAATCAACAATGCAGGAGTACAGAATGTTCAATAAGGCTTATTGTAAAGGTGTAGAGATTGCAAGCTCATAGAAGTCACATCTATTCCTGAGTTATAATTATTATTTCAAAGAACTTTATTTGGAACAAAATTTATATTATCTGTAGCACACCATCTAATTTAATGTGTATGTTCAGTTTATTTAAACAATGTAATTACATGGAAAATAGAAAAGAGGATGATATCTTGTAACTCTGTAGAGATTACTATAATCCCCCAATACATCCCAGAGCATTTTGGGCAGAAAATTATATCTAAATGCAAAGTCTCCTAGAAGGACTGGGGAACAATGTGAAAATATTAAACTTCCACACCTGGGGAATTCTTGATATTCTCACAAGCATTTGGGACTCCCAATTTAATATTTCAATACCTAGGTCTTGGGGTTTGCCCTCATGAAATTTATTACTGCAAAGGAGAAACTAAGCCTACTTATAATTAAACTAAGTGTCACCCACAAGGAACCTCCTATTTTTCTCCAGATGTTACTTTTCTTTCAGTCAACTCTGCAAATAATTTCACAGCATGGAACATGACTCCCAGGTGTGTAAATCTCACTGGCATGTGGGACATATTCCCAGGAATGAGCCTGGCCCTGGCATTGTGGGATTGAGAATTCCTTCTTGATCAAAAGGGGAAAAATTAAACAAAATAAAGTTTCAGTGGCTAAGGAGATTTCTAATAGGGCTGAGAAGTTATTCTGAAGGTTATTCCTATATATATATATATATATATATATATATATATATATATATATATATATATATTCCTTTATAGTTTCTATTGTATTAGAATAGCTAGAAAGACATACCTGAATCTGTTGAACTGTAATCCAGTAGATTTTATTCTTGATGATGATTGTATAACTATACAGCTTTTATCATGTGACCATGTAATTGTGAAAACCTTGTGACTTACATTCCCTTTATCCAGTATAAGGGCAGATGAGAAAAATTAAAGACAAAAATATATAAATAAGAGGGGTGATAAGGGGTATATGATATTTTGGGTGTTCTTTTTGATTTTAATTTTTACTTTATTTTGGAGTAACAGAAATGTTCTACAATTGATTGTAGCATTTAATGCACTACTCTATGATAATACTGTGAGTCATTGATTGTGTACTTTGGATAGATTCTATGGTATATAAATATATCTCAATAAAATTGCATTTAAAAAATAGAGAAAGAAAATGGAGCTTTCACCAAGAGAGCCATTTTTGAGTCACAAATGCCTTAATAAATATACTAAAATTTAATTTAAAAAATGAAAGATAGAGGGACTTTCAGTTTGGCTTAAGACAAGCAATGAAGTCTGTGAAGACAAATAGTTCAAGGACCACAAGTTGTGGAAGGCAAAATGAAAAGGCTTTTGATATAGCTTCATTTAATGGAATCTTTTAGTGAAGATGTAGATGTATGGAATGACAATGAATAAGAAACAGCAGAAATCCAAGATCTACTAATGAGGATGGGTTCAATTTGTCTTATTACATTTTCTGAAAAAGAAATAATTAATAACTTGGGATGTCTCAGAAGAACTGATGGCCTACATTGAATGGCAGTATGATAAGGTTGTAGCTGTAAACACCACAGCAATCAAATCCCCACCCAGCCAAGTCATGGGTACCATCTGCATACATGTTCCCATATTCATGATGACTTCATAGTGCAGAGGATTGTGGAAGGGAGCATAGCCATCAAAAGACATCACCATGAGGACAAACAGCTCCAGATTTGCTCAAAAGTATCACCAAAAAGGCTTGGGTGACAGAGCTTAGGGAGGAGAGGAAGTTGTTTTGTGTCAAGGAGTTGAAAAATTTAGTGAAATGAGCAGATATCCAGGAAGGAAGTCCTGAAGAAGTACTGGTCCAAAGTTGTGGTCATGTCAATGAGGACAGTTCTCTTCAGGGTCCACAAGTACATGAATGAAAAGGGCACTAAATACAAGTGCACATATTTTGATTGGTAGAAAACACCATGAGGATAAATACAGTCACAGCTGTTTGAGAAATAAAATTTTAACAATATGAAGTCTTTCAACTAATACTGAACATATACTAGGTGTCCACATATAGGAATCACCCTATCAATTCACCAAAATATTACTTCTACCTAAATCCTCTTCACTGTGTTGATAATAAATCATTTCTGATTAATTTAGTTTTATTCAACCAGTTTGTTTTCAGTTCATTAAAATACTGTCCAAATATATTATGTGAAATATGCTGAATGCATGAAAAGTTTCCACTAACCTTAGCAATATCCTTAATCCTTTCTAGCTAAATACAAATTTACCAACTAACATGTGAAAAATTGTGCTCCATCCTTGCTCTCCCATTATCCTGCCTCATGACTCAGTTTCTACACAGCTTTTGAGAAATTGAAACACAAATAATTCTGAGAAAAAAATCTGAACTCTTTATTATTGACCTTCCTCATCTACTCTATAAAGTCCCTAGCCTACTTGTTCTCTGAAAAACTTTCAATTTAGAGTTTCTCACATATTTCAAAACTTTAATTCAGGATTTGGCAATGGCTGAGCATTTTTATCTCCTTCACAATACCCAAATTATTTATCATTTACTGTCTTATATATATAGTTCTTTAAGACACATGACCTGGATATTTTAAGTAATAAATGCACAAACAATATAATTGCTGAGATCATTGGCTTTATATTGACCAAATTATTACTTCTCTTAATTTTCCCCCTTTGTCTTTTACCCTGTAATTATTTAAATAATTATGCTTTCCATACAAGCTCTTTTTTCTATTTCTTTCTATTCACACTTTAGCTATCAAATTGCATGATGTTTCCTACTGCATATCAGTAATATTGCAAATATTTTATGACAATTGTTTTTTCATGTCATTAACATTGGCAGTAACCCTTCCTTGTTCCCCTCTGTCCCTTCCATAAGATTAATACAAATTATGTGGAAGAGGAGAAAGTATGACACAAAGATGGAGATTAAATCAATGAGTTGAGAGACTAAAGTAAGCAATTGCTTTTACAGTGACAAGTTGATGCCTTCTATTGGTACATATTTTGCTCTTAAAACTTCATGAAAATTTACAAAATATTTAAGAATGGTCTTTACATTTTGCTTTCCAACATTTGTCCTTTTAATACCTTATTTTGATATTATGCTCATTCACTCTTAATGGTGGTAGATCATGGAAAATAAGCAGACTAAAAGTTGGACATTGGATTTATGAGAGGTGATGTTTGAAATTTCATTTTATTAAAGTAAAATCATTGATATATTTTATTAAAGCAAAAAAGGGGGTTACATTGTATTCCAGTCAAACGGATAAGCATTCCTATTTCAAAAAATGTTTATAATGATAAAATTTGATATGATATATCTTTGCTGTTGTTCCTCTTTTCTTTAAAATATTGTGAATTCTTTATCATAAAAGAATCTGTCACAGATCCCTAATTTTTCAGTTGTAAAAGGCCATAAATATACTTATTTCTGACTTATTCATACTTGCCTGTGTTTTTTAATATGCAGGAAATAAAATGGTCAAGAAAAATTGCATCCAGACTGGGTTCTGGATGATTCTATTGCACTCAGTTACCTGCTAATAATATCTTAGGGCTGAAAATGACAGTAAAAGTTTGTAACAACTTTTAAAATTATTTTTAATTTTCTTTATTACTTCTTATATACCTTTCATTAATTATATTGATTTCATTTAACTTTGGATACACCTTGATCTTAGTTAGCTAAATGAAACATCTGATACTCATTATATACACTTCTGAACCAAGATACTATAAATATGCCTATAATATTAAATTTCATAATTCTTTTAGGAACAATCTAAATTTGAGGCAAAGACAAATAAATGGTCTCCTATTGAAATTCATCCCAGGGAAAATATGGTGTTATTACATTAAATAATTAGAAAACCAGAAAATAAAATGAAATGATGAAAAATGAACTCTTTATATTTTGCTGCTTATCAACATTTTTATTCTTGGATTTGTAACTATTGTTTTATTTCTCATTACTTTTAAATCTGAAAGGAATTTTCCTCTAACAATAATGACTGATTAGTCTCACTCCTGTCCTTATGCATGAATATTCCAGTTGACTTTTTAAAATTAAATTCAGTTTTATTGAGATATATACACATAGCATACAATCTTCCATGGTGTACAATCAACTGTTCACATTACCATAATATAGGTATGTATTCATCACCCCAAACTATCTTTCAACATTTTCCCTACTCGAGAAAGAATCAGAATAAGAATAAAAAGTAAAAGTAAAAATGAACACCCAAATCATCCCCCATCCCACCCTATTTTTCATTTAGTTTTTGTTACCATTTTTCTACTCATCCATCTATACAATTGATAAAGGGAGTGCAATCCACAAGGTTTTCACAATCACACTGTCACCCCTTGTAAGCTACAGTGTTATAAATCATCTTCAAAGTTTCAGTGGCTGAGAAATTTCCAATTTGGAGTTGAGACGTTATTCTTCATGTTATTCTTATGCATTATACAGATATTCCTTTTAGGTTTTAGAATATTAGAATAGATTGAAAGAAATACCTGAAAATGGTGAACTGCAAACACTTATCCTTGATTCTTGAAGATGGTCATATAACTATGTAGCTTACAAAGTGTGACAATGTAATTGTAAAAACATTGTGGCCCCACTCCCTTTATCAGTATATGGATAGCTGATTAGGAAAATGGGGACAAAAAGTAAATGAATAATAGGGGGATGGAGGAGTAAGGTAATTTTGGTGTTCTTTTTTACTTTTATTTTTCTTCTTATTTTGATTTTTGTTCTTGAGGTAATTAAAATGTTTAATAATTTGTTGTGATGAATGCACAAGAACATGATGATACTGTGAGCAACTGAGTGTACATTTTGGGTGATTTTATGGTATGTGAATATATCACAGTAAAATTCCATAAAATATTAAAAAAAAGCCACACAGTGGAGACTTATTTTGGCAGCATTGTAGAGAAAGAAGAAAGAGTTGGTGAACCAGAGGGCAAAATATCTGAAATCCTAAACACAAAAGAACAGATTGGGAATACAATGAAAAAAATATGAACAGGGTCTCAGGAAATTGGATAACAACATAAAGTGCATCAAAATAAAGGCCATGGTTGTCCCAGTAGGAAAAGAAAAAGGAAATGGGGCAGAAAGAATAATGGCTGAAATTATCACAGACAGTTTCCCATCTATTACGAAAGACATAAAATTACATTTCCAAAAACGCTAGCATGCTCAGTACAGAGTAGATCTGAATAGACTTAAATTAGGACACTTACTAATCAGATTGCCACATGTCAAGGAAAAAGAGAATTCTTAAAACAGCAAGAAAAATATGATCCAACAAATGCAATGGAAGCTCAATAAGATTAAGTGTGGATTCCTCAGCAGAAACCATGGATGCAAGAAGGCAGTGGTATGACATATTTAAAATAATGGGAAAGAAAAACTGCCAACAAACAATTCTATATCTGAAAAAACTGTCATTAAAAATGAGGCAGAATTTAATATATTTTAAGACAGACACTGAGATAGTTTGTGAACAGGAGACCTTCTCTACTAGAAATACTAAAGACAGTGCTAAAGACAGATAGAAAAATACAGGAGAGAAAAGTTTGGAGAACAGTGAAGAATTGAAGCATATCAGTAAGGGTTAAAAAAGATAGAGAAAACATTGTATGACATATAAAATCCAAGAGATAATGGTAGACAAAATTACTACCTTTACAGTAATGACATTAAATGTTAATGGAATAATCTCCCCAATTGAAAGATGTAGATGGTCAGAATGGATTAAAAAACAGGATATGCTGTCTACAAGAGACCTACTTTAGACCCAAGGAAAACAATAGTTTGAAATTGAAAGATTGGAAAAAGATATTTCGAGCAAACAACAAACATAAAAGGCAGGGGTAGCTCTAATATTATGAGACAAAGTAAATTTCAATTGTAAAACAATTAAAAGAGACAAAGAAGCGTATTATAAACTAATTAAAGGGAAACTTCATCAAGAAGACATATTGAATCTTGCTTTGTAACCCAACATTTGGTCTAACCTGGAAAATGATCCATGAGGCCTTGAGAAAAATATGCATCCTGCTGTTGTGGGGTGCAGTGTTCTATGCATATCTAAGACCACTTCATTTATCATACTATTCAATCTCTCTTTTTCCTTACTGATCCTCTGCCTGGATGCCCTATCCATTGATGCGAGTGGTGTATTGAAGCCTCCAACTATTTTTGTAGAGCTATCTACTTCTCCCTTCAGTGTTGTCAATGTGTGCTTCATGTATTTTGGGGTGCTCCGGCTTGATGCATAAATATTTATGTTTGTTATGTCTTCTTGATGAATACAATAGAGAGAATAAAGAAACAGAAGTTGGTTCTCTGTGAAAATCAGTGTAATCAATGCATATATATCTAGGTTGACAAAAAATGAGAGAGAGAGAGGGAATGAGGAGAGAGAGAGACAGAGAGAGAGAGAGGCAGAGAGAGAGAGAGATGGGGTAATATGAAAATAAATGAAATTAAAAAATGGGAGAGGGGCAATAAGTACTGATCCCACAAATATAAAGAAGATGTTGAGAGCATAGTATGGGAAATTATATGCTAATAAACTAGACAATGTAGATGAAATGGACAATTTTCTAGAAAATCATGAACAACAAACATTTATTTGAGAAGAAATATAGGACATCAACAAACCAATCACAAGTAACAAGGCTGGATTAGTCATTTTAAAAAATGCCAAAAACAGAAAATTGCAAGGCCACATGGCTTCACATGTAAATTCTCCCAACAACTCAAGAAAGAATTAGTACAAAATCCTGCTCATAATCATCAAAAAATGTTGAAGAGGAAGGAAAGTTAAATAGCTCATTCTATGAAGCCAATACCAACCTAATACCAAAGTGAAACAAAGGTACTATAAGAAAAGAAAATTACAGACCAATCTACTTAGTGAATATTGATGCAAAACACTCAGAAAAATACTCACATATTGAATCTAGCAGCAGTTTAAAAGAATTGTAAACCATGGCCAAAAGGGATTAATTCCAGGTATGCAAGTGTGGTTCAACACAAGAAAACTAATTAATGTAGTACACCACATCAATAAATAAAGGGAGAAAATCCACATGATCATCTTGATTGTGGGAGAAAAGGCATTTGAAAAAATTTAAATCCTGTCTTGAAAGCACATCAAAGGTAGTAATAGAAGGAAAATTCCTTAACCTGATAGAGAGTATACATGAAAAACCCACAGCTAACATTATACTAAGTGGGGAAGACTGAATGATTCCCCCTAAGTTCAGGAAAAGACAAGGATGTCCAGTCTCTCCATTGCTGTTTACCATTTTGCTGGAAGTTCTATCTAGAGCAATTAGAGAAGAAAAAGAAATAAAAGACATTCAAATTGTAAAGGAAGCAGTTAAACATTCACTGTTTGCAGATGACATGATATTATTGGCAGAAAAATCTCAAAAAGTGTGCAGCAAAGCTTCTAGAGCTAATAAATGAGTATAGAATAGTGACAACATTCAAGATTGGCATGTAAAAATCAGTAGTGTTTCTATAAACTATTAATGAGCAATCTGAGGAGGAAATCAAGAAAAAATTCCACTTAGCCAAGAAAAAATCAAATATTTAGGAATAAATTTAACCAGAGCCACAAAAGATCAATATCCAAAAAACTACAAAAGATTGATAAAAGAAATAAATGAAGGACATACTATGTTCATGCTTTGGAAGACTAACTATTTTTAAGATGTCATTTCTACCAAAATTGATTTATAGATTCAATGAAATACAAAGATCCCAACAACTTACTTTTCAGAAATAGAAAAACAAAATTTATTTGGAAGGGCAGGGTGCCCTGAATAGCAAAAGCTATCTTGATGAGGAAAATGAAATTGGAAGTCTCACATTACCTGACTTAAAAGCATATTACAAAACTACAGTGCAGAAAACACCATGGTACTGGCATAAAAATAGATATCATTGTGAATGGAATCCTATTGCATGTTCAGAAATAGATCCTCTCATCTACAGATTATTGTCTTTGATAAGGCAGTCAAGCCAACTCAACTGGGAGAGTGCAGCCTCCACAAAAGATGGTGCTTGAAGAACTGAATATCCATATCCAGAAGGATGAAAGAGGTTCACTGTCTCATACCTTATACACAAAGTAACTCAAAATGGATCAAAGACCTAAACATTAAAGCTAATAACATATAACTTTTGGAAGAAAATCTAGCTCTTGTGGTTGGAGGTGTTTTCTTAGATCTTACAAATGAAGTGTGAGCAATGAAAGAAGAAATAGATAAATGAGATCTCAAAATTGAGACTTTTGTGCAAAAAGTGAATTTGTTAGAAAAGTAAAAATGCAGCATATGCAATGGGTGACATTATTTTGAAACTGCATATCAGTTCAGAGTTTAATATCCAGAATATATAAAGAGATACTTCAACTCAGCAACAAAAAGATAAACAACCCAATTCAACAGTGGGTAAAAGACATGGACAGAAACATTTCTGAAGAGGAAATACAAATAGTTCATAAATATATGAAAAGATGCTCAACTTCAGTGGCTATCAGAGTAATGCAAACCAAAACCACAATGAGATATCTTCTCACCCCCAAAAGAATGGCCATGATAATAAAATAGAACACTACAAGTGCTGGATAGGGTGTGGGGAAAGAGGCACACTTTTACACTATTTGTTGGAAGGTAGAATGCTGGAAATACTCTGGAAAACCATTTGGCTGTTCTTCAGGAAGATGTACAGCATTATCATATGATCCAACAATCCTGTCACTGGGTATATATTTGGAGAAACTGAAGGAAGAGACATGAAAGCACATTCATGCACTGATATTTATAGTGGCATTATTAACAATTGCCAAGATATGGAAAAGGCCAATTGTCCACCATTGGACAAATGGGTAAACAATTTGTGGTACATACATAAGATGGAATATTATTCAGCTGGAAGACAGAGTAAATTCACAAAGCATATAACCATATGGATGAACCTTGAGGACATTATGTTGAGCAAAGTTAGCCAGAAACAAAAGGTCAAATAGTGTATTGTCTCACTAACACAATCCAACAATAATGAGCAAACTTTGAGAGTTATAGTTGAGAACAGTTTATCAAGGGATAGAGAGGGTAGAGAGCAGACATTTGATGCTGAAGGAGTACAGAATGTAAACATGATTGATTGTAAAGGTACAGACATGGATAACACAATATTCCTGATGGTAGCACAATATTGTAAGTACACTGAACAAAGTTGAGTGTGAGTATGTTTGAAAAAGGAAGGTTAGTGGCATGTAAGAGACCAGAGGTAATGATACAAATAAGGTCTTGGACTGTATAACTTAACCCTAGTTTGGACAATGATGGTGATTCAATACAGAAAAGTAAGACTGTTTTTATATGAAGAGGAACAAATAAATGTCCACATTACAAGGTGTTGAAAGTGGGAAAGTATATAGAAAAATGAAATCTATGCAAATTAGAGTCAATTGTTAACAGTTACATTGTAGTATGCTTGCATGAAATGTAACAAAGGCAATATACAAAATATAAATGTCAATAAGAGGAGTGCATAGGGGAGGATTATGGGATTCTTGGTAGTGTTGTTTCCTGTATTTTATTGTATTTTATTTTATTCTATTCCATTTGCTTGTATTTTATTTTATTTTATTTTACTTTTATTCTTCATTTTTCCCTCATCTTTCTTTGTAGAAGTGGAAATGTCCTCATATAGATTGTTGTGGTGATTGCATAATTATGTGATTGTACCAGGAACCATTGATTGTTTACTTAAGATGGATTGTGTGGTGTGTGAATAAAACTGTTTAAAAAATAAACATAAATACAAATATAAAAATGTCCTCATATGTGGGAGAACAAATGAACATCAACCATGTAGTGTTGAAAAAGGGATGGTATTTGGGAAAAAAATAAAGCAAACTGGAGTCCATAGTCAACAGTAACATTCCAATATTGTTCCATCAAATGTAACAAAGGCAATATACAAAAGTTAAATGTGCATGAGAGGGGGATATGAGGGAGGGATATGGGATTCTTGGTAGTGATATTGTTTTCTGTCCTTACTATTATATTGTATGGTATGGCATTTAAATTTTTCCTTTTATTATCTTTTTTATTATTCACCAAAAAACACACTTTTTCATAATCAATATGTTCAAGTACTAAAAAAAATAAACAAACAAAGTGATATATGTGCTGGAGAAAATGTGGATAGAAGGAGTACCTTTACCCTGTTGATGGGGAAGTAGAATTTTGCAGCCATTCTGGATGGCAGTGTGATGGTCCCACTGGAGGCTAAGTATAGGGTTTTCATATGATCCTCCCACCTTCTCATTAGGTATATAATTGTAAGACCTGAAACCTGGGATAGGAATAGACATTTGAACACTGGTAATCATGGCAACAATATTGATGATTTGCCATGGGTGAGGGTGGCCTAAGGGTACATCAACTGAAGAACAGTTGGGTGAACTTTGGTGTATTAATACAATGCAATATTTTGTGGCTGCAAGATGGAATGGAGTTTTTGGCATGCAACTAAGTGAATGAAACTTAAGGAAAGTATATTGAGTGAATTAAAACAGAATCCAAAAGACAAATATTATAATGTTTCATTAATATGGACCAAATACAATGTGCAAACCCTGGGAATTGAATTTGAGAAAATAGGCTATCAGGGGAAGGCTCATTGTAGAGGTTCATAGATTTTAAGCTCTTAGAGAAATCACATCTATTCCTGAGTTGTAATGGGTATTTTATATTCTGAGGTGCTGAGCTCTTTGTGTATTACCTGGATGTTCCCTGGAACTTTGGGTATCTGTGTGATACATGAGATTCCAAGCTGGAGTTCTTTAACTATGAAAGCCAAAATTATCCCATACACCAACTGTTTAAAAAGCTGAAAAGATCAGAACCTAACTAGAGACTATGGCAAATCACACTAAAGCATAAAGGATTATATGACTGTTTTAAAACTTCAACTTCTGTGTGAGTTCAAAGGCAAAGATGTTTTCAGTACAAAATTTATATTTTCTGTATCACATTATCCAATTTAACTTGTATGGTCAGTTTATTTTAACACATATTTACATGGAACTTTGTATAGAGAGTGAGATCTTGTTGGTTTTTACAGGTTAGGGGGATGATCAGGTATATCCCAGAGTAACTTGGGCAGAAAATAAAAGAAGTATTTGCAAAGCCCCCTTGAGGGACTGGGGAATTCCCAATATTCTGCAAACATTGGGTGCTACCAATTTAATAAGCAAAACCCTCAAACTTGCAGCTTTCCTTATGAAACTTGTTCATGAAAAGGAGAAGCTAAGCCTACTTATAATTATACCTAAGGTTCACCACTAGATAACTTCTTTTTTTGCTCAGGTATGGCCTCTCCCTCTAAGCTGACTCTGTAGGTAAACTCACTGCCTTCCCCCATATATAGAGTGTGATTCCCTGCAGTATAAATCTCCCTGGCAAAATGCAAATCAAAACTACAATGAGATATCATCTCAAACCTACCAGAGTGGCCATTATCCAAAAAACAGAAAAATACAAGTGCTGGAGTTTATGTGCAGAAAGAGGCACACATTCATTGCTGATGGGAATGAAGAATGTTGCAACCACTCTGGAAGACTGTGGAGGTTCCTGAGGAAGATAAGTATAGATCTGCCATGTAACCCAGCTATTATATTGCTAGGTATATACTCAAAGCAAGTGATAGTTAAGACACTGACATTTTTAAACCTATGTTTATTGTGGCATTATTCACGATCGCAAAGAGATGGAAGCAGCCTAAATGTCCA
Organism: Choloepus didactylus; assembly: GCF_015220235.1. Lineage (NCBI taxonomy): Eukaryota > Metazoa > Chordata > Mammalia > Pilosa > Megalonychidae > Choloepus > Choloepus didactylus. The sequence continues at coordinate 1,484,609 of NW_023637615.1, forward strand.
TCAGTGGATGAGTTGATAAACCAACTGTGGTATATACTCATGATGGAATATTATGCAGCTGTAAGACCAAACAAAGACATGAAACATGTAATAATGTGAATGAACCTTGAGGACATTATGCTGAGTGAAGTTAGCCAGAAACAAAAGGACAGATACTGTATTATTTCTCTAATATGAACTAACATTAGTGAGCAAACTTTGAGAGTTAAAAGGTGATATCACAGCCTACCAGGAGATATAAAGGGGGTAGGGATCAGGCATTTGATGCCAAAGGACTACAGAGTGTTCTTCAGGATTGAGTGTAGATCCTCAAATAGCATAATACTGCATGATGGTAGCACAATATTTTAAGTACACTGAACAAAGATGTCTGTGAGGAAGGCTGAAAGAGATGGGATAGGGGAATATATGACACCAGAGGCAAAGAGAGATGATGAAGACTGACTGTACAACTTGGCAAAAACTGGAGTGGTCAATGAATCTTGCTAAATGTAGAAGTATAAAAATGTTCTCACATGTGGGAGAACAAATGAATGTCAACCATGCAAAGTGTTGAAAAAGGGATGTTACTTGGGATAAAAAATAATCAAAGCAAATTGGAGTCTACAGTCAATAGTAACATTGTAATATGCTTCCATTAATTGTAACAAGGGCAATATACCAAAGTTAAATGTGTATGCCAGGGGGATTTAAGGGAGGGATACGGGATACTTGGTAGTGCTGTTGTTTTCTGTCCTTACTAATATATTGTATTGTATAATGCATATTTTTTCTTTGTATTATAATCTTTTTTATTATTCACCAAAAAAATTTCATAGTAATCTATATGTTCATGTTTGGACTTTGGTGATATATGTACAACTATGTGATGATACTGTGAACAGCTGATTGTACACTATGGATAGTTGTATATTATGCAAATATACCTCCATAAAATTGTAGGAAAAATATATATATAGGGGTAAAATTGCTGGAAGAAACATGGAGAAAGTGATGTACCTATTTACTGTTGATGAGGAGGCAGAATGGTGTAGCCTTTCTGGAGGTCACAGTGGTGGTTCCACAAGCATCTAAGTATGTGGGGACCATAATGTCCTGCAACCTCATTATGGGGTGTGTAGTTAGAAGATCTGAGAGCAGAGACATGAATGGACATTTGCACATTGGTGATTATGGAGGCAGTATTCATGAATTGCAATAGATGGAGGCAGCCTAAGGGTACACTGACTGAGGAACAGAATGGTGAACTGTGGTGTAAGCATGCAATGGAATATTGAGCAACTCTAAGCAGGAGTGAAGTTGTGACACACAAGGAGGTGAATAGATCCTGTAGACAGCACTTTGAGTGAAGAATGCCAGAAACAATGGCAAATACTGTAATGGCTCAGCATTATGAACTAACTACAACATGTAAACTCAGAATTGAATCTTAGAGCACAGCCTAACAGGGAAATGATTATTGTAATGGTCCCTAGATTGTAAGCTCTTAGAACAGTCAAATCTATTCCTGAATTGTAATGGCTATCTCCAAACTCTGAGACATTGAATCCTTTGTGTATAGCCTGATTGGTCTCTGGAACATTGGGTATCTGTGTGACACATGAAACTCAGAGCTAGAGCTTGGCAGATATGACTGTCAATATTGACATATACAGCAACTGTTAAAAAATGCTTAAAAACAGCCAAGAGTTCCATTAGAGATATGAATGAAGCAGATCTGGTTAAGACTAGGCAAAATCAGTTCAAAGGTTAAAGGTTGAAACTGACTCTGTGTTAAAACTTCAACTTCCATGTGAGACCAAGGGAAGAAATGTTTATCTGGAGTAGGAGCTATATTTTCTAAACAACATAACTTCTACAGTCAGTTTGTTCAAACACTACAATTACATGGAACTTTGAATAGGAAGTGAGATATGGCAGGTCTGTATAGGATAGAGTTAAATAGCAACACATCCCAAAGTAATTTGGGTGGAGAATGAAAGTATATATACAGGGCCACCCTGAGAAGCTGGGTGATGATTCACAGGTGTTGGACTTCCTCACCTAGAAAGTTGCTGATATTCTCATGAACACTAGGAGCTGACATCTTTACATGCTGAGCCCTCTGTCTTGGGGCTTGCCCCTATGAAGCTTGTTACTGCAAAGGAGAGGCTAAACCTGCTTATAATTTTACCTAAGAATCTCTTGCTGTGTGCCTCTTTGTTGCTCAGATATGGCCATCTTTCTCTAACTAAGCCACCTTGGCAGGTAATCTCACTGCCCTTCCCCTGACTTGTCACCTGATTCCTAGGGGTGTAAATCTCCATGGCAATACAGGATATGACTCCTGGGGAGAAATCTGGACCCAGCATCATGGGATTTAGAACACCTTCTTGACCAAAAGGGTGAATGAAATAAAGCTTCCAGCAAAATGAGATGGAATAAAGCTTCAGTAGCTGAGAGATTTCAAATAGTGCCAAGAGGTCACTCTGATGGACATTCTTATTTACTATATAGATAACACTTTTTAGATCTTATTGTATTGGAATAGCTAGAAGTAAGTACTTGAAAATACCAAACTTCAAGCCAGTAGCCTTGACTCTTGATGATTTTATAACAATGTAGATTAAAGTGGGTGACATGGTGATTGTGAAAACCTTGTGGATTGCACTCCCTTTGTCTTGTGTATGGATGGACAAGTAGATAAATGGGGACAAAAACTAAATGAAAAATAGGGTGCGAATGGGGGGAAAGATTTGGGTGTTCTTTTTTACTTTTACTTTTTACTCTTAATTTTTATTCTTTCTGATTTAAGGAAAATGTACAAGAATAGATTGGGGAGATGAATGCACAACTATATGATGGTACTGTGAACAGTTGATTGTACACCAAGGATGATTGTATGGTTTGTGAATATATATCAATAAAACTGAATTTAAAATAAAAAAAGAATTACCAGAGGCCAGAAGAAGATGGTGGCATAGGGAGGAGTGGAAGTTAGTTTGTCCCTCCAGAGCAACTAATAAACAAACAGGAACAACTAGTAAATGATCTGGAATAACTGCTGGAGTATAATCATGACTTTCCACACATCAGGCACCAACCTGGTTTGGGATGAATGCCTGGGATCACAGCATGGAATCACTGAGTAGAAATGAAGGACCTAAGTCAGTAGAAGGCTTCCCCCATGGTGGACTGAATGGCAAAGACTCACTGTGATAGAGAGCAGCACTCCCTGAACAAGCAAATATACCTCAGTCCAGCTCCAACTGGGATTTAATTGGTAAATTTGGACTGCTCAATGCAAGCTGCAAATCTGCAAAAAGCAGACAGAATTAGTGATGACTGGCCTTGAAAGGCAAGGGGGTTTATCTGTCCTAGGAGGGGAAGCCCAGAGGAAAGGGTGCTATCTCAGCCTGATAGGTGAAACTGGTGCTGTGGACTGATGCTGAAGGGGGCTTTCTGTCCCTTTTTATCTATCTCAACCTGGGTGGCTCAGTGGAGAAAGCCTCTGTCATTTTCAGTATGCAGTGCTCTGACCCAGACAAGAGTCGAGACAACAGAGTCAGAGAGACAAAGAGCCTACTTAAATTCAAATGAAAACTTCCCAGTGGGTATATCTTCCCAAAGAGGAAAGAGGTGGTGCACAACTCTATTATCTGCCTTTCATTTAGAACCAAAACCCAGAGCCAGGGTGAAATCAGCCAAAACAGAAACTAAGGAGGTCACACCTCCTTACACCAGTCAGGAGCTACAGGCTGATGGGAACCACCTATTGGGCAGGTTAGGAAAAGAAGAGCAGCTTGATGCCTCACAGGGTGTGTCAATCTTCTAAGACACACCCTCAGGGAAACCTGTTACTGAATTTTCCATCCTTCTGGGACCTGAGCCTGTTCTGGTCTGTGAAAACCTTATTGGGGTAACCAAGGAAACCAGATGCCCAGACAACAGAAAACAACAAGCTACCCTAAGAATAAATGAAGATATGGCCCATTCAAAGTGAACAAACTTACACTTCAACTGAGATACAGGAACTGAAACAACAAATGCTAAATCAATTCAAAAGGTTTAGGGAAGGTATGGCAAAAGACATGAAGGCTATAAAGAAAACACTGGGAATAAATAAGGTGGAAATCAAGAGTACAATAAAACACCTGAAAGAACCTATGGAAATGAAAGGCACAACCAAGAGATGAAAGACACAATGGAGGCATAAAGTAGCAGATGTCAACAGGCAGAAGAAAACACTTAGGAACTGGAGATCAAGCCACCTGAAAGCATACACACAAAAGAACAGATAGGGGAAAGAATGGAAAAATATGAGCAATGTCTCAGGGATTTAAATGACAACATGAAATGCATAAATGTTTGTGTCATGAGTGTCCCAGAAGGAGAAGGGAAAAGGGGCAGAAGCAATAATAGAGGAAATAATCAATGAAAAATTTCCCATCTCTTATGATAGATATAAAATTACAGATCCATGAAGCACAGCATACACTAAACATAATAGATTTGAATAGACCTACACCAAGGCACTTAATATTCAGTTTATCAGACATCAGAGACAAAGAGAGAATCCTGAAAACAGCAAGAAAAATGTGATCCATCACATACGAAAGAAGCTTGTTAAAACAATGTGCAGATTTCTCAGCAGAAACCATGGAAGCAAGAAGGAAATGGTGTGATATATTTAATAAACTGAAAGAGAAAAACCACCAACCAAAAATCCTATATCTGCCAAAACTCTCCTTAAAATATGAGGGAAAGTTTAAAATATTCTCTGACAAACAGACAATGACAGAGTTTGGAAACAAAATACTTCCTCTACAGAAAATACTAAAGGGAGCACTACAGACAGATAGGAAAACACAGGAGTCAGAGGATTGGAACACAATTTTGGATGATGGTAGTACATTGCTGTGATGGTAGTACATGGAACAGAGATGACTATGGGTATGATTGAAAAAGGAAGGTTAGGAAAATGTGGGACACCAGAAGGAAAGAGGAAAGATAGACTGGGAGTGTATAACAGTGAAACCTAGAATGCTCAGCAATTTTGATAAAATGTACAGATACGTTTTTTCATGAGGGAGAACAAATGAATTCCAACCATGTAAGGTGTTAAACATAAGGAGGTGTTGGGGGAAAAATAAATCAATGCAAACTAGAGTCTATAATTAACACAAACATTGCATTATGCTTCCTTTATTGTAACAAAGACAATATATCAAAGTTAAATACATATTAGAGGGGAACATTAGAGAGGGATATGGGACTCTTGGCATTGGTAAAGTTGTCTGACCCTTTATTCTATTTTACTTTTATGCTATGTTTCCTTTTGGTAGTTTGTAGTTGTCATGTTTTTTTCCTTTTATTTTCCTTTCTCTTTTGTGTCTGTACTTTCTTTGACTCTTCCTTCTGCTTTGCAGAAGAAATGAGATGTCATTGTATATATAGTGGTGATGGTGGTGAATACATAAATACATGACTATACAGGGAACCATTGATTGTTTACTTAGGACTGAATGTATGGTGTGTGAGAAAAACCATCTTAAAAATGAGTTGATGAAAAACATTGAGTGCAGTATATTGTGTGAAATATATCAGACACATAAGGACAAATATTGTGGGGTATCACTGATATGAACTAATTATAATATGTAACCTCATAGACATCAAATATAAGATACCAGAGTATAGGATGAGACTAAAGAATGGGAAGTGGTTGCTTATTATGTGCAGAATGTTCAACTAGGTGGAACTTAAATGTTTGGAAATGAACAGAGGTGATGGGTAGCACATTGTTAGAATAACTAACAGTACTGAATAGTGTGTGAATGTGGTGGAAATGGGAAATTTAGAGTCACATATATCACTAGATGGTAAGTTGGAGGTTAAAAGATGGGACTGTATAAAACAATCTTTTGGTGGATAATGTCTGTGATTAACTGTACAAATGTTAGAAATCTCTTTCATGAACTAGAACAAATGCATGACACTATTAATAGAAGTTAAAAATAGAGTGGAACAGAGGGAAAATATACCTATGGCAAACTATATACTAGAGTTAGTAGTATTTTAACATTCTTTCATCAACAGTAACAAATTAACTATACCAATGCTATGAGTCAACAATGGAGGTGCATGGTTATGGGTATGGGTGGAAGTGCTTCCTTTTTTTGTCTTCAGTTCTTTTCTGGAATAATGAAAATATGCTAAAAATTGAAAAAAAAATCAATTGTGATGATGGATGCACAGATGTATGATGGTACCAAGGATAATAGATTGTACACTTTGGATCTTTGGATAATTGTATGGTATGTCAACAATCTCAATAAAAACAAAAGAATTTCCTACTTCAACAAATCATTCTCTATATTAAAATGGGAAAGAAAAGCATTATCCTTGTTCCCAAAGTAGTTTACATTGTAAATGGATAGAGGTAAACACACAACAAACCAACTTTCATAAATGATATAGTGAAATAAAAAATCACCATCTGACAAGTTGGAATATGTAGTAGATTCTGGAGTCTAAGAGAGATTTGAAGGGGAAATTGTCTGGGTAATCTGAAAATGATTTTACAGTGAGAATTTGTAAATGGAAATTCCAGGTTAAAAAAGCATGTGCTAATTTAAGCTTGAAGTTTGAAATTTAGATTAATGTAAAATGAAAATCTGAAAGCCACTTATAATTATGCAGCTGATGCAGGAAACCCAGACTCATCCAGAAGCTCAGGAAATCTTCAGAGTCAACATATTAAAAGAAGAAAAGCATGGACTTCATTTCCCAAGCACATATAATTTCTTTTAACTAAAATATTTATTATACAATAAATCATACACAAAAAGAAATACCATATTAATATAATGTTCATGTCCCAAATTCAACTCCAAAATATTTAATGATTTTTATGTATTCATTTGAAATCCTACATATGTATTGCAAGGCATGTCTGCAACCCATGAGATTCCTGTCACTCAGTGTTATCAGAAACACCATGATTCTTCCAGTTGGTGTGTATTATGCTTATTTATTTGTTAATATTCAATGAAGATACATGTGTCCAATTTTAATATATTGGGTTATTTTTTTGATAACCAATATCACAGTGCCCATTTCACAACATATTTATTACCCTTGGTTTTATTTTTTGAAATATTTCCAATAAGTTGATATTAATATTGATTCTTTAGGTATCCATTTTGCTGCACATTAATATTTAGGTTTTCTTTTACAATTTTCATGGCTTATAATAGTATTTATAATGTGCTAAAATGTACATCCTTGTTTAATCTTCTTTGGAATATTTCTAGTGTGGAATTACAAAGTAATAGAGTAAGAATATTTTCAATAATATGAGATATTATTGAATTCTTCTCATAAAAAGTGGCAATAATTTACTTCCTCATTTTCCTTCTATGATTTATTTCTTCATTTAGCAAATATTAGTTAGTTAACACCATGTATCAGGCATGGTGCTAATTGTAGGGGGTAGATCAGACAAACTGCTCATTTCTCTACCTGTGAGTCCAGCAATACTGAGATTGATTGCACCTTGGTTGTGGAGCTCTTACCAGTTTTATATCTGGAAGTTGTCTCCTTAACATGAAGAGTATCAGGATATATAAGACAGGTGTGACTCAAGAGAACTTATTGGAAAACTTAAAATTGAAATATTCAGTAAAAGTGATTCCTGAGTTAAGTTGTGGATTTTTAGAGTGTGATGTTTTATTAGTTTATCTTAATAAATTGAGATTTTTTATGGAGGGATCCCTCAGCTGGCTGGCAGAACTGGGATGCAGCTATGTGTGCCTTTAACCCAACTGTTCCATGCCACCACTCTTCATGTGTTCATTCAATCAGTGTGTATGGAATGTCTCATATATTAGACACCCTTTTGGGGGATAAATGGTATAAGCAACAGGAAGAATAAACAATTATTTAATTAATTTTCAACTAAATATTTGTTACTTAGAGCATCTACAGCATTTATTTCTGTGACTTTTACAGAGGAGGTTACCTACTTACAAATCATTCTCCATTTCTTAAAAAAAATTTCTCCATGTGACTGTTAATAAATTAAATGCTTTACACCTAACCTTGGGAATACAAAGTGGCTTTGATAGTGAACTGTGGCTCTCCAAAACTGCATTATTTCTACAGTCCTGACTTGTCTCTCCCTGACAAGCCAGTGTGTCCTTCAGCTACTGGCATCCTGGTGTCATGCCTTTTAATTCACACAGGAGCAGTTGAAAACTGAATTGTCTTAGTGAGGGGCAGGGAGCTAATGGAGAGATGTGATGGCTAAAGGATATTTGGAGAGATTTCATTGGACTTCCAAGTTTCAAAAAACTTCACTTTTGATATTTGATAGGGTTAGATTTACTGTAAAGAATTCAGGTCCTCATAGAACACTGGATTGAATACTTGCTGTTCCGTCACTTTGCAATGCCACTTAAAACATAGTTCACATGTGGTCATGCACTAGTACAATTACAAATATTAATACTAAAAATAGCATCAGGTATTACCTCCATTACTGAGTGATGGGGAATGGCTACTGTGTCCAAACTGAAGTGGGACTTTAAACAAATTCTTTGATTTAAAACTAACATTGTATGAAGGACTCAATGTTCATTTCCTCACTTAGTCTAAAAATCCAATAATGCAAATGATTTTTTATTCTTAATTTTAGGAGAAATAAATATGATTTAAAGAGTTTAAAGGCTTCCTTCTTCATACAGCCCATAAGAGGTCCACCTCCCATTCTGTTTGATACTTCTCTTCAGACTTCTAACCAATACGTCACATGGCCTTTCTGAGATTTGATGTGATGATTGTATATCAGTTCAACCCCACTTTTGAAACAGTAGCCCAAAGGACATGAGCACATGTCTTACTGGAAAAAAAAATGGTTAGGAAAGTCATGTGTATATGAAAGATGTAAAAATAATGTTTCCTGTTTTCTACCCCAGGTGAAAAATCAAAGCTCGACCACATACTCAGTGAAGAAAACCAGAAAATCAAATGTCAATTACTGATTTCATCATTATAGGACTCTGATCAAACCAAATTTGCCGTCCTTCTGTACTCTCTGACCTTCATCTTTAGGTTGTTGGCCCTAACTGGGAATTCCCTTCTCACACTTTGATCCACATGGAACCACAAGGCTGCACACTCATGTACTTTTTGTCAATCAGCTCTCCCACATGGAATTCATGTGCCTCTCTGTGATTGTCTCCAGGATGTTCATTGGCTGGGTGTTGGGAGATAAAATAACTCCCTGCCCAGGCTGTGGGATCCAGATATTCTTCTACCTGATGCTTGCTGGAGCTGAGCTTTTCCTCCTACCTTCCATGGCCTATGACTGATAGGCTGCCATTTGAACACCTCTCCTTACCAAATGTCCATGAATTAGATGGTCTGCTCTCTTGTCATGTCTGTATGCTGCTTCCTGGAGATTCTTGGTGACATTGTGTCTGCCCCATTGCCATGAGCTTCACCATTTCCCTGAACTTCTGTGAGGCCTCTGCCCTGCTGAAGCTCTTCTGCTCTGAAATCTCCCTTTACAAGATGCTCATGTACCTGTGCTGTGTCCTCATACTCCTTATCCACATCACCATCATCTCCAGCTTTAAAGCTCTCATCCTGCACCTCATGCCTAGGAAGACTTCAGTGGAGGACCATAGGAAGGCCTTCACCACTTTCTCCAACCATATGCTCATGGCTCTGCTTTTTTGAAGCCACCATCTATACCTACATGCACCCCAGTTCCTACCACACAATGGAGCAGTACATGATGGGCTCTGCTTTTTACAGCATCATCACTGCTGTGCTGAACCCCCTCATTTACAGCCTCAAGAACAAAGAGTCACCAGAGCTCTAAGGAGTGTGATGCTTTGGGGAATAAGTTGAAGTGCTGCAAATGGGAAAACATTGGAAGGACCATCTACCTTCTCCTTTCTTCTTTCCTCTCCTTCCTATCTCTTCTTTCATTCTGTCCTCTGGTTCTGGGGCCAATATGGGGTTTTACCTTATGTGCCCTCATTCTCACACAAGTGGCATTTATCCCTCCATACTTCTCACTCATATTCTAACTCTTTATATTTAAGTTTGAGTGCTTTTATTTGTGATGCAATAGATGACATAAGGAAAACCAGATGAAGTGTCTTCATTTTATTTCCTACATCAAGTTCATTCATCATTTAGATATGAGTCTTAGGGAGTCAACTCCCTAACCCTATGTGTAATTTACTGTAAAGACTTCAGGTCCTGACAGAACACTGGATTGAATACTTGCTGTTCCCTCACTTTGCAATACCACTTAAAACATAGTTCACATGTGGTCATCATAGCTTTCCAATGTCTATTGCTATATCTTCAATAAGTGCAACAGAATACATTTTTCCAAATGTTGAAATTGAGATTCAAAGTGTAAGTACCAATGTTTTAAATAGTTTGGCCATTATAACTACGTGGACCATATACCACTCCACAATAAATTTTAAGAGAATAAATAGGTTTATCCATTTTCAAATGTCATAAGATAACTATTAAAATTGGCTCCATATTTACATTCTTTAGGCTTTTAATAAAATATAAAAGTCTTCAAGTTGGTGAAGATTTAGGAAATCTTAATCTCTTCAGCCTTTCCTTCTGAAAGTGGGAAGACCTATGAAATGGATTCAGACTTGATACTGACCTTTAATTCTCCAAATATATATGATGCTACAAAGAGAGTTTCTATAAATATACCAGTAGCATTAAGTCATTGTTATTATGAAGAAAATTATCCATTTGTCTAATGGTACTAGGTGCAGGAAATTAGGAAAGAAAGACATTTGCTCTGATAAATATGCAACAAGGTGATTTGGGTCCCCAAGTTGTTAACACCTTATCTTATTGACAATTAGGGCATGGGACACAGGGGTTTCACAGCCTACCACGTTTTCAATAGACAGAGAAGTAGACTCTACATGACATGTGAACTGGCTTCATTTTGCTTCTGAAACTTGTGTTCATTCTTGCATTACATGAACTGTGTTAATCTGAATTTGGAAGTAATGTTACCCAACCAGGCAAAAATGTAACACCTGAAAAGAAGGAAGAAATTGTCTAATGTTGGGGAAAACAAATTTTAGAAATCAGTGTGATTATAGAAAAGAAAAAGCAGTAGCAAAACCACCCAAATGAACATTATAAATGAAAGACTAATTAAGCAATGTCATTTTCCTCATTGATATATTACTGATATGATTAGATAAGTCTTACATGTTATGTGGCATAGGATTTTGTGTTTTTTTTTTCCCAAAATGAGTGTTTTTCTTATGTGTTTGTCACTGTACAAAGCATTGTGGAAAGAAAAACTAGAATCTTGTGTTTGCAATTACTAGTACATAAATGAACTGTTTTAAATAGTTGGAATCAGTTAAACAGAATTGGAGTTAAAATCATCCAGTCTTGGGTTTCATTCCTGAATCTGTCACATAAATTTAAAGATCTATGTAACAGTTGTGAGTTTGCCTATGTGTTCAGGATTTCACTCACATCATCTCTAAGATTGGGAAAGCAAATTTGAGGGAGTGTAGTAATATATACAGACAGCCCATAGTATCTGCTCCAAACTGGGAGTTCCCTTCCCTCCTTTGCACATTTGTGCACTTCTTGTGTTTCATATCAAGATGTGAGCATTGAAGGCATGGAAATGTAGGGTGATTCTGCAGAATAGAGAATTTGTGGGCTAAATCCTAGATTTGCTATTCAGTTCCCAGGACCAAGTTAGTTCACTACAGATTGTCTTTGATTTTGCTATCATTATAATAGTAGTCACAAAATAAATGTCACAAGGGGTTTTGAATACTATATGAGTTTAATGTATATGGGATGCTCATCCAAAGGCCCTGCCCCTTGAAGGGTCTAGATAATGTTAAATCCTCTCACTTTCTACCATGTGTGATGGGATGAAGAATGGTCTTGCTGGTGACTCCACATCTCCCTTTTGCTCTGGTCCTTCTTTGTTCACCCTGGAACCAGACTAGAACCTTTCACAGTGTAGGGCTCATGAAGTGCCTGTTGAATGAATGAAGAGAATTTGGGGACTTTTTCAATCTTCTGATTAGACAGCTCTACCTCAGTATTTCATCAGACTACATAATAATATGCAAAAAGTTTTTGATCTTTTTCTCACAAACCTAGTTTGCCCAATATATTTTTTATTTAATATGAATATTTTTCACCCAATCACTAATGAGTGGTACTGCCATGAAGAGATGAGATACCCTTACATCAAGAGGTTTATGTGATAATGTACAATGATGTGTGTGTGCAGGAGATCCCAGTTATGAGATCTCCTGAACTCTGATGAGAAGGCAGCACCCAGAGAGCCATGCAACATATAGAGGGGAATCCCAGCTCTCAGCAGTGATCCTGAAAGAGTCCTGGAGGGAAAATTATTTGTGATGTAAAGAGACAAATATCATTTCAAAAAAAGGCCAAGCATATGGATATGTATGAATTTTTAAAAAAAGTGGATGGAAATTTCAGGAAGTTTAAATACCAAATGAGTATGACTAGAGCCTTGAAATAGCAGGGACAATGCAAGCAGGGGTTAAAGAATGGGGAAGTTGTTAGTTGGTGTCAGATGATTAAGGACATTTTATGCCATGATAACATGCTTAGCCTTTCCAGGGGAGACATAGAAATTACTTTGTCAAGCAAAAGTTTATATATATTTTATAATGTTTGTTCTAGATTTAGAATAACTGGAGGAGACAAGAGAAGGAATCATACTTAACAAGGGAGTTGTATTGGTGATACCCTACATTCAATAAATAATCATTTTGAAAACTTTCTAAAAGAAATACCTGCAATTGTCTCCTCCCTTCCAAGTTTTACAAGTGCAAGCTTAATTAAAATATACTGTTTACATCCAGGACTAGAAAAAACATACTTACTAGCTGATGGTCTTCTATTTTCTTTCAATTCAGTGCATATATTCCAAAATAAAATTAACTGTGAAAAATTACTTTGGAAAGATTGTATAAACTCTGAGGGTGCAGTTTATGGAATATTTATAAAGGGACCTCCAGTGCCCATTCCACCAGACTAAGAAGGAATATCTTACTGGACCCAGGTGCCCCACTTTTCCACCACCAGATCCTGTCTTCTCCCTCCCCCAGAGATAAATGCAATCCTGGATTTTATTTAAATCATTGCCTTGGTTTTGTTTATAGATTCACTACCTGTTTATGTATACCCAACAACACCAATTGATTTTTCTTTAAATAGTTTTTTAAGAATTAGTTTTATTATTTGTCATTATAACATTTACACTGTTCCTCCATTTTAAAAGTATCATGGGTTTATTAATTTTCTTTTCTGTGTAACATTTCACTGTCTGCTTATACCATAATTTATTGATGCACTCTATCATTAATAATGCAAATTTTGCCTTGCAATTCTTTGTACATGTGCCCTAATAGTATGAATATGTGTATATTCTAAAATCAATAAACATATCCCAGATCATTTTTATCCTGTTATTACTTACTTAATTTTCCAGTGTCTTTAATTTTCCAGTAACTTTTTAATTGCTGATAATGGTTATTTGTGCTTTCCTTCCTGTTTCTTGGTCAATTTCAATAGATGATTATCAAAATTATTAATATTTTCCAAGAATTCTCAGCTGACTTTGCTGATCCTCCCTATTGTATATCAAAATCCTTTTTTTGGTTTTATTTGCTATTTTTATCTATATTTTAATGAAATGGTTAATTGCTTCATTTTGTTGTTTTTTTATATTCTATGATATGTGTTTAAGACTCTTCAGGTTCCTTTTAAGTGGTTAGTGACTTAACAGTATCCTACCAATTTTGATATGTGGAATTTTTATTTTTTGCCATGTGTTATTTAGAATAATATTTTAATCTATAATGTGATATATTTGTGTATACATTTTAATTGAGTTTAATATTCCAAAATTTTGGACCACTAGTAGTGATTATTTTTGTAATATTTCTCTATATTTGGGGTTATGTTTTTCATATTTGTTAAGAATTGTGCTGTTCAAATCTTGTTAATTTCCATCTATTTGTTCTATCACTTATAGCATATGGAATGTGATGTAATCTCCCACTTATTTTTCCTTTAGTTCTATGTTTTATATTTGATATATTTTGAGGCCATCTTATTGAGTACATATTTTAAAATATATAGTGTATATTTTATTATTTTGAGATGACTTTCTTTGTCTCTAGACATGCTTTTTGCTTTAATGTACATATTGTCTAATGAACCAACTTTCTTTGGGTTAGGCATTGTATTGAATATATTTTCTACATTTTTTTAAACTTCAAATTTCTCTACTTCACATTTAATCTATATATATATATCTTGGGAACAGCTTATAACTGGGATTGGCTTTGTTTTCAATTTGAAATCTTTGATTTTAAACTAGAATATTCAGTGCATTTCAGCAACTCTAATATTGTAATTTGCTGTAATTTCAATCTCTTCTCTATTCATTATAACTATTCTTTGTTTTTGTGTTCTTTCTTATGCTTTTATGTATTGACAGGATTTATAACAATAAAATACAGCAATTTTTTCTTTATGTATTTAGTATTTAGACACTCCTTTTCTGATTGTTAATTCATTAACCTCCAAATGAAACATGCATATATAACTTAACATCTAAAGTAAATAAGATCTCCACCCAGCTCACAGACAATGTCAGGACTTTAAAATACTTGAACTCAATATTTCCCTTCCCAAGTCACATGGCATGGCTGTCAGCTATTTTTAATATCAATCTTTAAATAAAAACTTAATTAGATGTAAGTATTGCTGCTTTCATAATAAACATTATTTTATCCTTTCCCTCATATTTATGACTGTCTATATTATTCATCTCTTTATTTGAATGTACCCTTTATCCTTGAAATATATTTTCACTTTCTAAAAATTTTAGGTTGGAAGGCCTTTATAGGTGTTTTACTTTGATCCAGGATTCAATTACAGACAACACATTGCATTTTCTTTATTGTTACTTTACAGCATTGAAATTATAAATCAAGGGATTAATTTACAAAGTAAAAAAAATCCACTTCTATTTCTTCTCCAATGACTTAAGGTGTCACCATTATCATATACTAATTGCAGTTGTGTTCATTTCTGGACTTTCTATTGTGTGACATTATTTTATTATAAAGGTTTCAGTCTCTAGAAGTTCTATTTCCCAACATTGCTCTTGGTTTCCAAGTTGCTCTTTTTCTCTTATTCCTAGATGTTTACTTCCAAAAGGAACATCAGAATCAATTACTCTTTCTTGAAGAAGAAAAAAAGTATGTTGAGTATTTTTGTTGGGTTTTTGTTCAATCTGTATATTAAATCTGTCTGTTAAATTATATAGCTTTTTTCATAAAAGTTTTGCTCATTTCTAGTTAAGTTTAATTTCTAAAGTTTTATCATTTTTTGTTTTTAAATGGGATTAAATGGGATTTTCTCTTTTATATATTCTAATTAGCTATTTTTTAGTGTGAAGATACTGATTTTTGTTGATTTGATAACCTGACTCTTTATTATATTCTTTTGTAACTGTCTATCTTATAGGTAAGCACAGGATAGCAATATTCAGTATCATTCTTGAAAGAAAAATATTAAAGGGAATTTTCTTAAAAACTCATTCATTGCTTGTGGCAATATAAAATGGTTCACTCACTGGGGAAGCCAATTTGGCATTTCCTCACAAAGCTAAGTATAGAACTACCATATGAGCCACCAATCCTACTACTAGGTATATATACAAAAGAATTGAAAACAAGGATTTGAACAAGTATTTTCACTCTGATGTTCACAGTGATATTATAGCAACATTACTTACCACTGCTAAAATATAAAAGCAACAGAAGTGCCCATAAACTGATGAATGGATAAACAAAATGTTGTATATACATATAATGGAATATTATCCAGCCATAAAAATGAATGAAGTCCTGATATATGTGACAACATGGATGAACATTGATGACATCATGTTAAGTGAAATAAGCCAGTTACAAAAAGACAATGCATATGATCTCTCTGATTTGAAATAACCAGAATAAGCAAACTCATAGAGCCACAATCTAGAAATTAGGTTACCAGGGGATGCCATGGGTATAGAGAATGGGAAGTTAGACTTAAAATGGTCAGGGTTCCAAAGGAGAAATGTTAGGCTGTATATATGATAGCAGAATAAAACCTTTTTCAAAAATCATGAAACTGCTCTGCCCAAATAGTGTTCGCTAAGTTTAACCATGGAGTATTCTTGCTAGTATAATTAGAAAAATGTGTTAACATCAATTTGTACCAAATGTTCCATACCCATGCAAACTGCTGGAGGTGGGGTGGTTTATGGCAATCCTGTACTTTGTGCATAATTGTTCTGTAAACCTGCAACTTCTCTAATAAAGAACACAAACTCAAAAAGAGATGTCCTTTATTATCAAAATTAAGGGATGTGGAGGATCTAAGATGGTGGCATAGAGAGGAGTGGAAGCTAAGTAGTCCCCTGGAACAACCAAAAAAAAAAACAAAAAACAAAACAGAAACAACTAGTAAATAATCCAGAATAACTGCAGGGGGACAGATGTGACCATCCACTCATCATATGCTAAACTGAATTGGGAGGAGTGCCCAAGATCACAGCATAAAATCTGTAAATAAGAACTGCAGATCCAAATTGGGAGACCCCTCCCCCACAGCTTGAGTTACAAAGCCTCATGGTGCCAGAGAGAAGCTCTCTCCCAGCAAGCAAATATAGCTCAGCCAAGCTCCAACTGGGGTTTTAATTAGTGAGTGTGAACTGCTCACTATAATGTATGAATCCCCAACAAGTAGACAGAGGCTTTGGGTGATGACTAACCTTGGAAATCTAGAGGGTTGCCTCAGACTAGTTCTGTTCCTTTTTTGACTCAGTGGAGAAAGCCCCAGATATTTTCAGTTCACAGTTCTGTGACTCAGACAAGGATGTGACACAGGCAGAGAGAGACCATTGAAATGCTAATGACCTCTCCCTAGGGCATCCATCTTCTCTAAGAGGAAAGGGGTGGGGCCCAGCTCTACTACCTGCCTTTCATTCAGAACTTACACCAGTCAAGAATTATAGGCTAATATTTGCATCAGGCAGAGAGCAACCCTGCATGGCCTAGCAGCCTGGGGCTTCCCTTGAGGGATGACATGCACTAGTGACATAGCACAGCCTTCCCTCAGCAGAGGTCCTGGAATATCACAGCTGAGAAGGGGCACCCACTTGGAAAACCCAGGGAGGCTATGTCAGTGCTGGTAATTAGTGGGTCAGTGACAGAGAAAATCTGGGGCAAAACTGAAATGAAGGGTTAGACTCTTGCAACGGCCTTGAATCTCTGGGAACATCTGGGAGTTCTGAATATTAAAGCAGCCCTGCCTCCCTGACCACCCAGACACATGCACCACATTCAGGGCAGATGGCTCCAACAACAAACCCAAACTGAGTTCACCAACTGAACCCCACAAAAATCATTTCTCCACACACCACAGAGACAGAGTTGGGGAGAACTGACTTGAGAGGTATAGGTAACTTGCAGACACCATCTGTTGTTTAGCTGGAGAAAGTGTACACCACCAACTTGTATTTCTGAAAAATTAGATTGATATTTTCTTTTACAACTTGAAAGAACCCTATCAAGCAAAGCAAATGCCAAGAGGCCAAAAGCAACAGAAAATCTTAATGCATATGATAAAACCAGATAATACGGAGAACCTGATCCCAAACACACAAATCAAAATATCAGAAGAGACACAGTACTTGGCACAATTAATCAAACTATCACAATTGAGGAACAAAAACATGGCACAGGATATAAAAGACATGAAGAAGACCATGGAACAGGATAAAAGGGACATAAAGAAGACCCTAGAAGAGCATAAAGAAGAAATCGCAAGATTAAATTAAAAAAGGAAGATCATATGGAAATAAAAGAAACTGTTGGCCAAATTAAAAAGAGTCTGGATACTCATAATACATGATTAGAGGAAGTTGAACAACAACTCAGTGTCTTAGAGGTCCACGGAACAGAAAATGAAAGAACAAAAGAAAGAATGGAGAAAAAAATGAAAAAATCAAAAAGGATCTCAGGGATATGATAGATAAAATAAAACATCCAAATTTAAGCCTCATTGGTATCCCAGAAGGAGAAGAGAAGTGTAAAGGTCTAGAAAGAGTATTCAAAGAAATTGTTGGGGAAAACTTCCCAAACCTACACAATATAAATACACAAAGCATAAATGCCCAGTAAAATCCAAATAGAATAAATCCAAATAAACCCACCCCAAGACATATTCTGATCAAACACTCAAATACTGAAGAGAAGGAGCAAGTTCTGAAAGCAGCAAGGGAAAAGCAATTCAGCACATACAAAGTAAACAACATAAGACTAAGTTGTGACTACTCAGCAGCCACCATGCAGGCAACAAGACAGTGGCATGACATATTTAAAACTCTGAGAGAGAAAAATTTCCATCCAAGAATACTTTATCCAGCAACTTTCCTTCAAATTTGAGGGAGAGCTTAAATTTTTCACAGACAAACAAATGCTGAGAGAGTTTGCCAATAAGAGACCTGCCCTAGTTCAGATACTAAAGGGAGCCCTACCACCAGAGAAACAAAGAAAGGAGAAAGAGATATAGAGAATTTTAACAGACATCTATAGAACCTTACATCCCAAATCACCAGGGCACCCATTTTTCTCTAGTGATCATGGATCTTTCTCCAGAATAGACCATATGCTGGGACATAAAGTAAGCCTTAATAAATTAAAAAAACACAATTGAACATATTCAAAGCATAATCTCTGACCACAATGAAATACAAATAGAAGACAATAATTTTTGAATTGTAACTCCACTATTTACCTCCTACATGATACAAAATATACAAACTCTAATGACAAATCAGTGGTTTTGAAACCAATGTAAAATATGTAACTTTTGACAAGAACTATATAAAGGTGGGGGAATGGAGGAGTATAGGTACATAGTTTATGTGTCCTATTGAAATTAAGTTGGTATCAAAGAAAAACAAGATTGTTATGGATTTAAGAGGTTAATTTTAATCCCCACAGTAAACACAAAGAAATTATCAGAGAATATGACCATAGAGATGACATGTAGAGTATAGGTTAAGAGAAATGGGGGAAGGGGCAATGGGGAGTTAAGAAATGAGTGTAGGGTTGCTGTTTGAGGTGAAGGGAATTTCTAGTAATGCATGGTGGGAAGGTGATAGCATTACAACATTCTAAATGTGATTAATCCCACTAATGGAAGACTAGGGAGGGGGTGGAATGGGAAGATTTAGGCTGGATATGTTTCCACAATTGAGGGAAAAAAAAGTCTAAATAGATGACAATTGAATGCCATGGATGACCCTGGATGGGATCTGAGGATGGAGGACAGGAGGCTCAAAGAGACACAGTTGAGACATAAGGAAAAGGAAATATAGAATGTAATCTTTGTATCATTGTTGAATCTCTTGTACTTCTTAGCTGTGCTTAATGGGATTGCATAAAAGAATGTTCTTGTTCATGGGAATTGTATGTGTGAATTATAGTGCTTGTTCAAAATGTGTGTAGCTAGCTCTCATATGTTCAGATGAGAAAGTAGTAGATGATGGATGATAGGGAGAGAGGGAGGGAGGGAAGGAAAGAAATAGTCGTGTGACAACATGTTAAAGTTAGTGGATCAGAGTATCAGGGGAGGGGGTCAGGGTATGCTGGAGTTCTGTGTATGGGGTTTGTATTGCTTTTGCAACTGTTCTATAACTTTGAATTTATTTCTAAATAAAATTTAAAAAAAGAAGTAAAAAATATTAAGGGATAAATCTTGTAAAGTGCATTGTATTAATACATAAAACAGAACTAAAATACATGATAAAAATATTCACATTAAGAGATTCATCTGCAGTATTGAAATTAGCAGCAGAATTCAAGAACTTGGACAAGGTAATTATATAAAATGAATAGCTTTCTTTTCACTGTCTATGATTAGTAAGAATAAAAGGGGAATATAATTTTCAAATAAAACAAAAATATACGGAAAAATATCAACAATTACCATGCAAAAATATAAAAAATAGAAGTCTGGATTTGCTTACAGATAATCAAATTATTTTAATAACCTGTGGGGACTATCATGTTTCTGTATGAAAATTCTCAATGTTTTAACCTTATCAATTCTTCCCATAAATATTTTTATTTATATTCTAATCAAAATTCTAATTAGATGTTCTGAATCTGACAGAATGATGTAAAGATGAACTTAAAAGTAAAACAAAAAGTAAGAGTTTGAATATTTTGAATGTAAGTATACTAATGACAAGAATTGTTCCATTAGATGGTAGAAAATCATGAGGCAACAATCAATAAAACAAGATATCGTTAAAGGAATTAAGATCAACCCATTTCTTCATCCCTCTACCACAAGCTAGTTTTCAAGCTCATGTCTTCAGGCATTTCATCTCCCCTCAACTTCTGCTCTATAAATCCAATGGCCTTGCATTACCTCCTTATAGACCTGTGCTGGACATCTCAGTCACAAATTGAAGTTCTAATTGTCCTCTCCATCCTGGCCAGCCCTGATATTTTTCAGTGTATACCTAGCTCTACCAATCCCACCCTTACTCACCACTACCTCATCCAGCCACCATATCTCTCACCAGGAGTAGTTTAAATCCAATCATTGAACCCTAATTTATTATCCATAAGGCTTCTCTGCTAGCACTTTCACAACAAAAATCCTATCATGGATTTCTTTTATCTCAATCATCCTATTGTATTTCAGAGTGGGATTTACCTATACTAGGACACAGAAAGCCTTTACATCTCTCACTTCCTGGAGCCTCTGTGAGTGCTGGTAGTTGCTAGTGTAGCATATGTCATCACACTCACAAAATTTGCCATTCTTAACATATAAGCATTTTTAAATCTATAAGAAAAGTAACACTGTGTAAAGCAAAAAACATATTTCACAGCAGCAGTAGTATACATGGATAAGCATATGAGTAGTCAAATAAATATGATAGAAATCAAGAATGGCAACTTAAACAATGATGAACCTATCAAATTTTCAAAGGTGTAAATACCCATACTTCATTGCTGGTGTAGGTCAAGTTGATGTTTTAGTACAATCTACAGAAGCTTTAGGATAAGCAAATCAATATTGTGTATTAAGAGACTTGAAAGATTTTTTTATAACAGGTAATTTATCTTAGGAAAAATTATATTCACACAATAATTTTCATATAACCATTTTATTTCAGCTTAAATTTTCAGCTTATTATAAATTATAAATCATTTTATAATTTAGAAATTTGAACACAAGATAAGTATTCAACATCAGGGGCAATATTTATTATGGTATGATTAATTTGAAAGTCTATTAAACTCATTGGTCAAGGTCCATTTATACTAAAGCACTTTAGACATTTCAAAGAGGGTTTTAATGCAGGAGACTTCAATTCAGGTTATTTTAATGCAGGCTGCAATTATATGCAGGTGTATATCTGGAGAAGAAAGAGAGGGTGATATTAACCAAGGAGCAGAAAGATCTCAATGCTGGATCCCTTCATGTCTCTCAACTGTTGAGCTTATGGAGATGTGACTCCAGAGCTGCTGGTGAAACCCACTCCTGCTGATTCAGTCATCCATATGGGTATCCTCACCAATGAGGCTGAAACTGCCTTTGGGGTGATGGGGCATGCAGCACCCACATGGGCCCCATCACACACAACTACTCCTGCAGTTGCCAGAGCAGGAAAAATGCAGCAATTTCTTTCTTCCTCCAACTCTCTAGCACTCCCTCACAATCACTGCTCTCCCCCATTCTTCACTTCATCAACCTGCACATGAACCCTCCTACATCCCACCCCTCAGCTTTACAGGAAATCAGGTGACAGAGAAACCATGTAAGGAAATGCCATCTTCAGGCTGAAACCCTTGTGGTTCAGAGGAGCATACAGCAGCAAGTATGGACAGGACAAAGAAAAGATATCACAGGAAGCTCTGTTCTCAGAAACTCTTTAACACAGCAGGAAAATGATACAAATTAAAATGGTTACAGAAAAGCTATCTAGAGACAGAATTCAGAAAAGCTATTATGCAAGTTCAAAGAGAGTGAATGGTTTATAGAAGCAACCTCTTTTATCTCTCTTTTATCCCAGAAGCCTAGGGCCTGGTTTGCACTCAATAAACATATGTAGTTTGAAGATAAGATAAGATTTTTAATGAGTGTTTTTGTCTGGGTGACAACATTATGGCTGATTTTATTAGTTTCTGTATATAAGTTTGTATTTTTAGATTTTGCTATAATTAACATTCTTGTTAACATATAAAATAAGAACAAGTCTTTTAAAATTAAATGCAAAACAAGGCACATAGATTTAAATGAGCAACAGGAGAAAGAGAACAATGAGTAAACAATGAAGAGTGAAGGGACAAAGATGTGGAGGAGGTGACCTCAATCCTGGCTATGGCCAGAGCACTGATGTGTGGTGATGGCTTTGATGAGTTCATTGAACTCTGAGCTTCAGGTTCTGTAGTTTTGAAAGGTAAGAACAATAACAATATCTCACAAAATTTTCTTTAAAATTAAGTGATATTAAATTTAAAATATTTTGTAAAGTGAAAAATGCCAAATAAAGTAACTCAAAGTTTTTATTGTTAATGTTTTATTGATGATAAGATTTGAGAATATTATTAATATTGGTCAAGATTTCAAAACACATTAAAGTTAACAATATAATGAGAGTCCAAAAAGGATGAGAAGAAAACAAGGAAAAGTGCAAGGGAGTTATCTATTAACATTTAGCCCTTTCATGTGTATTCTTTTCAAAGTCCCAGAGGGGATTTTACAACAGAAAAACTTCATCCACTCCCCTCATGGGCAGAGAAAAGTTCAGATGATGACACTTCACCAATTCTTCTTGTGCATTTAAACATAGCCACACTCCATTTTCCATCTAGATGAATCTTCTGGCAGCGTCTGATGGTGACTTCAACCAGACACCAGATAGACCTTCTGGAGCCAAAGGGTAACCAATATCTGTGCTTATTTCTGGGATGACACATCTTGCAGGTTTTTTGGCAATATCTTCATAATTTTTCCCCATCACTTATTTTTTTTTTTTCCTTGGTGATTTAGGATTTTATTTTAAACATAAGAAGAAATCTTTGCACGGTTTTAAGTGAAAGAGTGATGTAATCTGTGTTTTAAGAAGAACGCCGTTTGCTAATGCTTGGCAAGTGGGACAGGGGCAGGAGTGGACATCAAGAGCCCTTACTTCCAGGGGCCTGAGGCCAGAAGGTTTTTCCAATCCTATCCTTGTGAACCAGGCCCATAAGTGAACAACTTCTTTCCTTGAATCCAAAGTCCAAGTCAGGGGGTGGGTCCTGGCAGACGTTCAGCCTTGTCCTGCTCTTGGTTCTCCCACGGCCGGGGGTGGGTTCAAGCCCCTTGCTGCTCTGACTCGGCCCACCTCCTCCCACCCTTTGCCCCCTCCAAGCTCTCTGGGAGTCAGCAGTAAGATTTGGTTGAGAGCATGGGATTTAGAGTCCCCTGACATAAGCTGGGTTTCCAGGTCAGCCTCCTTCTGAAGGTCAGACAACTACATAACCTTTCTCAGTCTTAATTTTCTCATCTCTCTTGGTATTGGACCTACCTTAGAAGGCTGTTTTGAGGATTATATAAGGTAATGTTTGTCCAGTGCTTGGCATTGCAATGGTTGAGATGTTGATGAAGATGATGGTGACGATGGTGGTAATGATATTTTCTGTGTTCTACCTCCTTGCTGAGACAACCTAAACACCAGTACCCTGCTGCCCCCTTCCTACTTGGGCTTCTGTTTACATCTCTTCCTGACACCTGCCCCTCTCTGGTGGTCCTTTCCCTCTCTGAGTCTTGGTTTCCCTAGGTCTGTTCCATCCCAGAACACGCCAAGCCAGGGATCTCCCAGAGACAATGATGAACATGATGTGTTCCTCGGCTTTCACATGTACTCTGATTCTGGAGTCAGAACCACCAATGTGTCTTCCTTTTCCTTTTAGAGCTTTTGCAATTAGTTCTTTGCTGTAGTCAAGTCTATCAATAAACAACACTGTTTTATTAATTTTATCAAATTTAAGAATCCCAGCCTTTTTGTCAGGATGAATTGGTCTATAATTATAGCTCTAGTTTAGTATATCTAGTAAAAGCCCAAATACCCTGTAGTTTGTATTTAGTGACAGTTTGTTAATTTCCCTAGAAATCTTCATCTGAGGACAAATTGCTAGTGTCCAACTTGGTCATAGCCACTGGTGACATGGACAGCAGTCGAGACAGGCAATAGATTGAGGTGAAATGACAGAGGTAGATTCCGGTGCCAGCTTTGCCCCTTACTACCTGGCTTGCCCTGCACAAACATTCTACCTTTCACAGACTTAGTTCATGCACATGTTAAGCAGGGATATGTTGCCCAATAATAGGGATAATGCTATTCTAGGCTTCCTTTTTAGAGTTGTTGGAATAAAATGGATGTGAAAGAACTTAGCAGTCATTCAAGAACCGTTCAAGTGTAAGATTTATCATTCCTCCCATTCAAAATCAGATGATTTACTGGTTGGCACAGAACAAACAAACAAATTGATAAATGCTTGAACATTTACTTTCTGCCAGGCACAGGACTGGGGGCTGAATTCTAGAGAGGTCTCAGATGAGGTTAACACCCTGGGGTATTAACAGTCTGGTACAGAAGGCAGACACTGAGCTAAAATTTAATGTGAAAAGCCTTAACGTAGAAGGATGCAGAGACATCCGGCTTCACCCACACCCAATATTTCTTAATTCACTCATTCAACAAATACCTACTGCTTGCCTTCTGGGTGCCAGGCCCTTTCTGGGGCTGTACAGATGGTGAGTGAGGCTGGCAAGGCCCATCCTCTCATGGAGCTTGTCCTTATGGGCTAATGAGGCTGGGCATGGAGGTGAGGTAGGGGGAAGAGGCACTCAGATACTAAACAAGTAAGCCAACAAGGAAACAAGTCAGATCATGAACAGTGCTTGCAAGGAAATAGATGGAGAATGTAACGGACTCAGGGAGGACAAATTTAGACACTGTGGTCTGAGAAGGTATCTGATAGAGACCTGAAGGATGAGGAGTGAGCCCAGTGAATGGCAGGGCCATGAGTTGTGCAGGGAAGAGCAGAAGAGAGCATCTGAGGTGGGGGAACAGCCAATGCAGCTGTCTTCATTGTTTTCAGTTATTTTGGTGCTTGGGTAACTCTAACTTGCATGAGGCATAGGATAAAGCTCTCTGTGCAAACTTCTTAGAAGGGACAATCCCAGAGGGCCAAGGTATCTCCAGTCACCCAGATAGAAGTGCAAACTTTTGGCTGGGTTCTGAGGAGGAGCAGGGGGCAGCAGCACACCCAGCCACCCCTGCAAACTGACCTCAGGGGCTGGCACCCTGGCCTGTGGGCTCTAGCCTGGTTTGGTACAGAAGGTTGGGGAATGATCCAGAGGGGCTAGAGACCACCTCCCCCTGCTCTTTCTGAGCCTCACTCCTTCCTCCTACTCCGTGTTCCATTCCCCTGTGAGGTTGAGGGTGGGAGGGTCATCCTTCCATGAGGCCCTCGCAATTAAGCCAGGAATCCTGGAAGATTGGAAAACTTGCAGACGCCAAAGGAATTAAGCTCAAATGCAAGAAATTCAGACACTGTTTGAAGTGGAGACGGATGTTTCCTTTTGGAGGAGGGGAAGAGGGAGGGACAAAGGAGTTGACCTCCAGGCTACCAACCCAGGGTACACTGGGTGCTCTGAAGATAGGAACCCTCGGAGGGTATATTCTTCTCCCCCACACACGATGTCCCAATAATGGCAACACTGAGGTTCAGAAGGCTTCTGCTGTCTCTCCAGATAGTGCGGTGTGGAAGAAATGAGGGAGAAACCCGCCTTAGTCTTAATTCATGCCTTCTGATCTTATCGAGGTTGGAGTGAGTTAGGGGTGTGTGTGTTTGCATGCGTTTGTGTGGGTGTGTGCCAACGTGTGTATGAGGCTGTGCGTGTGTGTATGCGTGTGTGTGTGTGTGCTTGGGGTGGGGACGGGATTCCAGTTTGGGGAATGTTTTACATAAAGCGAATGTCTAGCCAAGTCCATTTCCTCTGCCATCTGCCTCTTTCTCAAAACTGTGGTGCCCGTTCCTTCAAAGCCAAGCTTTCTGGTTGTCCGCTGCGTCCCTCCTGGATGGAGAGAGAGGCCCCGGACGCCGGGCACCGAAAGCCGGCCTGGGTGGGGGCACTGGGGCACCCCTGGGCTCAGATGCCTCGCAGATGAGGTCACATCCTCTCCCTCCCCGGCTCCTCCGCGGGATGAAAGGCAAAAGCAGACCGAAATGTATGTGGAGCGGGGAGGGCCAGGGCTTTGCTTGGCTTGGCTGGGGCTGGAATTGCATAACCGTGATGTGGGAGATCGGGGCCCACCTTCCTGCTCGCCACGGGGCGGAAAGGGAGGCCGGGCCCTCGCGCGAGGTCCGCGACTGTCTCTCCCCACAGGCGCCGCGGACCTGGACGCAGGGACGGGGAGGCTGAGGACCCCGCGCGCGGCGCGGCTGGACGGGGGAGTCCAGGCCCGGGAGAGCGCTAAGGACGCCGAGAGGTGGGGGGCTGCAAGGAAGTGAGGGGGAGCCTAGGGAAGAGACGCAAGGATGAGGGAAGAGAGGAGGAGCAGAGGAAGGCGAGGGGCGGGGGGTAGAAAATAGGGGGACGGCTCCGGCTCCATCCGCATTCCCTGCAGAAAAACAGCTGCACTGCTGTTAGCCAGCCAGTGCAAATGATGACAAATTAGATGGATAGGAAGCGGTAGAGGAAAACACTGTCTTGAAAAGGATGTGAGGGTGAGGGAGAGAGACAGAGAGACCCCGAAGGGAATGGGGAGCTTTGGTTTGTCTCACATCCTGGGGACCGTGTGACTTGAGGAAGTCGCCCTCTCCAAATATGCGCCAAGGAAGGCTTAAGGAGCAGCTGAGGCTCTGGGGAGAAGCGCTGCCGGGACCTCAAGCCTGACCTTCGCAGTTTTAGCTGGCCAAGCCCCGCAGATAATTTGGAAAATAATTTTGAAAATAGCCTTTAAAAGTTTTCATCATACGTTTAAATAGTTGTGAAGGGTGTAACATTTGCCATGTGGATATTTTATTGACATTTAAAAATATACCCAGTTACATCACTTCCCGTCACTTATTTTTACAGAGAAAAAATGTGTGTTTTCCTTTGAATCACTTTGCACAACACTCATTTACTTCCATGTATCATGAAATAGGTTTTGGATTTCTAATTATTTATTGAAAAAAGTGCATATATTCCTCTAATATTTTTGGGCAATATGTTTGTTCCCCTGAGGCTAAAATTTTACTGAGATTTCCATGACTTTTTTCTTTAAATAGGGATTATTTTTGATAGTAAACACTAGAAACAAATGTCTGGATCATATTTATGCTTCCCTGATGGAACTGACTGTGGGAGGCTTAAAGGCCAAAGTGAAGAGGGAGAACTGTCTCTGAGAGAGTCAATGCAGAGCTGAAACTCAAGTACTCCCTCCCCTAGTTTTGTGACTTCACACAGATTCCCTGAGAACCTGTATTTTCCAATTGGCAAAAAGAAGTTAAGGTAAAAATAAGTTCCTCATAGACTCTTGGAGAAGATTAAGTGTGATTAAACATTAGAATGAGTCTTGACATGTAGTAAACTCCAAATAAATCTCAAAAATACTCCACTATCTCAACTGATGATCCCCTATATTAAACATGCTCTAAGTTGTTGGTATTTAGTTCAAACTATTGGATTGAGAAGAGTAAAAGTGATCAGTGAGGTCAGTTACCCTGCATGTTGCAGGCATGTGTCAACTCATCTGTCTGGTGTCTTGGTGGAGCAGTCAACATGGCTTGATGGCAATGACTCATTGTTTATGCAATGGGTCAGTGACTTTGTGCATATTTTATCATGGTATTAAATTCATTTGCTATGTTACTACATCAACACCCTAAAACTTGGGGCAGTTAATAAATTGGACATTAATAGTAACCTTTTGGATTATGGACAGATATAAATATAAAATATATGTGGAACTGTTCTAAATTCTTCATTAACTATCTCTGTCTCATAACTATTTACATACTACCAAGCAAGTGGAACTGCCAATTCCTTCTTTAACAGAAAATGTGGAAGAAATTGCTAGTGAATCTCTCTGGAAAGGTCAGGTATATTTTACATCTATTGTTTGTATCTTTTTTGTAACCATTCTCAGTTTGACTCTAAATTACATTTATAAAGTGATTTTTCTTACTAGATCATCTGTGATCTCCTAAAATGTAATGAATTAAAATTTATCCTTGATTTGTCTTCAAGATATAACACCTGGAGATCTATATGCAGAATATAGGAGAGGAGAGCAATGAATTGTAGCCAATTATCTCAGTGTTCAATTTCTCTCTCAGCATCTCAGTTCTCCTTCCTGAAAAATTGGTGTGGCAAGAAATAAGGCAAATGATGTTTGCAAAAACAAGTAAAACCTCCTGTGTAAAATCAGGGCTATAACTGCTAGCTCTTCCACTGCCCAAAGATTCACAGAAAATGGTGGAAGGTTTGCATCTTGGAGAATTATGTGCCAGACATGAGAAAGAAATGTCATTCTCTATAAAGCACTGTCTAATTGGTGGGGAGGGGACAAAAACAAATGAACAAAATGTTTGGTACTGCAGAAATGATCAAATTAAAATACTTAAACCTATGAATAGGATCCTTAAACCAGAGAAAGGAAGTAATATATCTTACATGATAAGCCAATAATTGTGAAAGCAAATTCTTACATAGGTTCTGAATATTCATATTCTTAGAAGACATGAGGATATAGATTACTGTTGGAAAAAGAAAATGAATTATCAAATCTAAAATTTAAGTCTATAAATAGAATAATGAAACTGGAGACCTGAAATAACAGATCTCATACCATAAGGCAATAATGAGCCAACTCTTAATTATTTTCTACCCAGTAGTATGCTTGGATATTAACCCTCTACACTAGCAGTATATGTGTATATTCACATGTGACAATTGATATTCTGAGTATTTTCATTGCTAACTCATTTAATCCTTACCACATTGTATGGACAAGCTGTGTTCTTTCTTCTTTTCATGTAGAGAGCACAGAGGAATGGAGGGTTTAGAAAATTGTGATGGGCACAGTACAGGAAGAGGGGAGGCTGGGTCCATGGCTATAGCCTGGCTACAGTGTCTAATCCTCTCACCCCTTAACCCTTGAGTTCTCTGATGGTCATTTTGGTCATGAGAACTCCACTAGATGTTTTAGGCTGCACACCTCATTCCATGAAACCACAGCACCTTACAGAGCAAGCTGATCATATCAGCACAGTAAGTAAACTCTTTTGCATGGGTTGACCCCAAATAAGATTTTAGTTATTTTCTGAATGTTCACTACATGAGATACACCCACAAGAGTTTTTATGATCACAGGTGGATCCTTAAGCCAGAGATGTTAATTAAATGCAGACCTCCATAAAAATCTCTCAAAATAAGGAGTTTATTTTGTTGTTTTCAATGATTCATTCTTGCATTTGCATAGGATGATGGCTCAAATTTCCAGTTCATGTTGATAAGTTACACTGTTGCCAAAACCTCATAACCCTGAACTGTGGCAAACTCAGAAGTTAACAACCCTTTCAACCAACCCATATTTGTGAATCCACTCAGTTTTCAAGTAAATTGGGAATTATAAGTGATTTATAGTCTCCAAACATAAAGGCCCATGTGATTTCTCGAGATAAGCACAATTGGATTGGCACATACACACATGCACACACACACACGTGCACACAATGTGCACACACATGCTTACTGAATGTATCTGTCAGAGGATTGCATCCCCGTAGGTGATCTATGTAAACACAATTTTCTTCATGGTGCTTTCAGGTGAAAGCTCATGGATAATACCACAGGGCTGGCCAATCACACTGGAGGCTCTGCTTTCATCCTGATGGGACTCTTCAGTCAATCCAAACACCCAGCTCTCCTTTGTGTGGTCATTTTGGTGATTTTCCTAATGGCCTTGACTGGAAATGCTTTTCTGATCCTTCTGATACACACTGATACACACTGATGCCCACCTTCACACACCCATGTACTTTTAATCAGCCAGTTGTCTCTCATGATTCCCTTGAGGGATGGCACACACATATCACATAGCACAGCATTCCCTCAGCAGAGGTTCTGGAAGATCACAGCTGAGAAGGGGGCCTGCTTGGAATACCCAAGGCTGCTACATCAATGCTGGTGGTTTGTGGGTCAGTGAAAGAGAGGGCCTGGGGCATAAATTAAATAAGGGCTTAGAATCTTGCACCAGACTTGAATCTTTGGGAACAACTGGGGGGTGTGAATATTAAAGCTGCCCTGCCTCCCTGTCCACCTGGACACACACCCCACATTCAGGGCAGATGGCTCCAGCAACACACCCAAACTGAGTTCACCAACTGAATCCCACAAGAATGGTTTCCGAACACCACAAGGACAAAGTTGAGGAGAACTCACTTGAGGGGTATAGGTGACTTGCACATGCCATCTGCTGGTTAGTTGGAGAAAGTGTACACCACCAAATTGTATTTCTGAAGAATTAGATTGTTTTTTTTTAACAACTTGGAAGAACCCTATCAAGCAAAGCAAATGCCAAGAGGGCAAAAACAATGGAAAATCTTAAGGCATATGATAAAACCAGATGATATGAAGAACCCAATTCCAAACACCCAAATCAAAATATCAGAAGAGAAACAGTACTTGGCACAATTACTCAAAGAACTACAATTGAGGAATGAAAACATGGCAAATAATATAAAGGACACGAAGAAAACCATGGCACAGGATATAAGGGACATAAAGAAGACCCTAGAAGAACATAAAGAAGATATTGCAAGAGTAAATAAAAAAAAAAAATAGAAGATCTTATGGAAATAAAAAAAACTGTTGGCCAAATTAAAAAGACTCTGGATACTCATAATACAAGATTAGAGGAAGTTGAACAATGACTTAGTGTCCTAGAACTCCACAGAACAGAAAATGAAAGAACAAAAGAAAGAATGGAGAAAAAAATCAAAAAATCAAAATGGATCTCAGGGATATGATAGATAAAAAAAACATCCAAACTTAAGACTCATTGGTGTCCCAGAAGGGGAAGAGAAGGGTAAAGGTTTAGAAAGAGTATTCAAAGAAATTGTTGGGGAAAACTTCCTAAACCTTCTACACAATATAAATACACAAAGCATAAATGCCCAGCAAAATCCAAGTAGAATAAATCCAAATAAACCTACTCCAAGACATATTCTGATCAGACTCTCAAATACTGAAGAGAAGGAGCAAGTTCTGAAAGCAGCAAGAGAAAAGCAATTCACTACATACAAAGGAAACAACATAAGACTAAGTTATGACTACTCAGCGGCCACCATGGAGGTGAGAAGGCAGTGGCATGACATATTTAAAATTCTGAGAGAGAAAAATTTCCAACCAAGAATAATTTATCCAGCAAAACTTTCCTTCACATTTGAGGGAGAGCTTAAATTTTTCACAGACAAACAAATGCTAAGAGAGTTTGCCAATAAAAGACCTGCCCTAATTTAGATACTAAAGGGAACCCTACCAACAGAGAAACAAAAAAAGAGAAGGAAATATAGAGAATTTTAACAGACATCTATAGAACCTTACATCCCAAATCACCAGGGCACTCATGTTTCTCTAGTGATCATGGATCTTTCTCCAGAATAGACCATATGGTGGGACATAAAATAAGCCTCAATGAATTAAAAAGAAAAAATTGAATGTATTCAAAGCACATTCTCCAACCACAATGGAATACAAATAGAAGTCAATAATTTTTGTATTGTAACTCCACTATTTACTTCCTACATGATATAAAATACACAAATTCTAATGACAAATCAGTGGTTTTGAACTCAATGTAAAATATGTAATTTTTGACAAGAACTATATAAAGGTGGGGGAATGGGGGAGTATAGGAACATAGTTTATGTGTCCTATTGAAGTTAAGTTGGTATCAAAGAAAAACAAGATTGTTATGGATTTAAGAGGTTAATTTTAAGCCCCACAGTAAACACAAAGAAATTATCAGAGAATATGACCATAGAGATGAAAAGTAGAGTATGAGTTAAGAGAAATGGGGGAAGGGGCAATGGGGAGTTAAGAAATGAGTGTAGGGTTGCTGTTTGAGGTGAAGGGAAATTTCTAGTAATGCATGGTGGGAAAGAGCATTACAACATTCTAAATGTGATTAATCCCACTAATGGAAGACTAGGGAGGGGGTGGAATGGGAAGATTTAGGCTGGATATATGTTTGCACAATTGAGGGAAAAATAAGACATTCTAAATAGATGACAATTGAATGCCAAGGATGATCCTGGATGGGATCTGAGGATGGAGGACAGGAGTCTCAAAGAGACACAGTTGAGACATAAGGAAAAGGAAACATAGAATGTAATCTTTGTATCATTGTTGAATCTCTTGTACTTCTTAGCTGTGCTTAATGGGATTGCATAAAAGAATGTTCTTGTTCATGGGAATTGTATATGTGAATTATAGTGTTTGTTCAAGTATGAGTGCAACTAGC
Organism: Choloepus didactylus; assembly: GCF_015220235.1. Lineage (NCBI taxonomy): Eukaryota > Metazoa > Chordata > Mammalia > Pilosa > Megalonychidae > Choloepus > Choloepus didactylus. The sequence goes on from NW_023637615.1 coordinate 1,517,313, forward strand.
TCTCATATGTTCAGAAGACAGAGCAATAGATGATGGATGATGGATAGGGAGGGAGGGAGGGAGAGAGGGAAAAAAACAGCAGTGTGACAGCATGTTTAAATTGGTGGATTGGGGTATCAGGGGAGGGAGGTCAGGGTATACTGGAGTTCTGTGTATGGGGTTTGTGTTGTTTTTGCAACTATTCCTATAACTTTGAATTTATTTCAAAATAAAAAAAAGAAAGGAGTCAGGGGCTGTGGAGGGTCTTTTCTATTCAGCCGTACTATTTGGAACCAGAAAGCCTCTGAATAATGATGAATATTTTCTCCAGCTGGCCCCCAACTGAGCAGATTGCAATCCTTTCCTACCTGGAGCACTGCAGGGGGTGTGAAAAGTAGAGACATTACTGGACATTTGCATTTAAAGAATTAATAAAAATTTCTCATTTAACAGAAAGAAAAAAAAAGATGTGTGCCAAACCTTGTGATCAGCAATGAGTTCTAAGAAAGGAAAAACAAAGGAATCTTCCTGAGCCACATGAATACAACATGGAGCTTTTTCTGTCATCTTTCTATACCAACCTAATTACTGATATGTAAAAAATGGAGTATGTTTATAAAAGTCTGGCTGCTCCCATAAAGCTAGTACTTACAAAATGTCTGCATATAAAAGGGAAGAAAACATTGCTATTTTAAAGCAATACACTGAAATTTTTCAAAAACAACCTATGAGAAATAGAACTTCTTAAACAAGTTAGGTATAAAAATTACCAAAAAATGTATTTGAGTCACAACAAATCTTTGGAAAAGTATTTAGAAAGCTCATTAAAAAAATATAAATGAATAAATAGCAAACTTTTGTTTTATTTTCACTAAGTTCCTCCTTCCCAGTTAGAGACAAATAATTCCTGATAAAGGACTTCAATTTTAAAAAACAAAAAACAAAATTCATGCAGAGTGCTATTTTTCAACATGGCTATAGAAAAAACTTAATTCAATGATGTACAATGATTGAGATTAGGCAACTCTCACCACAACACTATATTTCAGACCAAAAGGAGTGAATGATCCTCTACTCAAAGTCTAACAATAAATTTGGGGGTGTGGGGGTTGGGATTGATAATTTATGTATTTTATCTTGCCTTTAATATAGGATGAATAATCCATTATCTACAAAAATTATCTGCATTAAATGTGTTTTAGAAACAAAATTTTACTTAACATGTTGACAAACCCACCCCACATTCCTTAGGTTAATTTCTGTATAAGTGTTAGTTTATACTACTAATCACTGTGCTGCCACAGCTAAATCAGCTAAATATTAGTCTATATAGTATTACTCAAAAGATCTACAAAGGTATAGACCTATGTTTACCCAAAAAAGGAGCTTTTAAAAATAAAAACAAACTGAAAGAAAGCAATAATGTTTCAAATGAATGGCACTGGGCAAATTACATATAATAAATAACAGATTTAGACAGATTATCAGGTGTTCATCGGTTTCTGTCATAAAGATAAAATGTTTGAGGAAGATCTTGAGACTACTATCCCTCCCTCTAAACTTTCAGCTTCTACAAAGTATCAGATGTTACAACTGGTGCAAATGATAAATGCTATTAGATAAAAATGAAAATTCATCTACAAAGCAAACTAGCAAAATCTGTAGTGACTACTCATAAAAGGCTCTCTTAATTGGTGGCAATATCCTTTAGCACATATCCAGGATAGACTAAATTGAAACAGAATATTTCTGATACATTAGCAATCCTTTCATATATTTTTACTAACTATTATAAAATTCCAAAAATACATAAGTACTCCCTGTACCATGTGTTACGCAACAGTTGGGGGAAGACTGATGAAGTCATGGCTACCACTTTCACAGTTAAACACTGTACCTCGAGAGCTCTGCCGTCTATCCACAGTGTATTGTGAGGGCTCAGAGAGGTGGCAAACTGCCTCTACATTGAAAAGTTTGTAATAGAATGTCCCCAAATTAGAGGAAAGGGGGATACTGGGAGGGGAGGTAGGCAGGGTAAGAGAATTTTAAAATAATACTGGTGGGGAGTGTATATTTTAAGATAGCTACTATACCTTGTCTATCCTTTACCCTAATCTTGAATAACTGCATATTCATGCAAAATAAAATTTCTACTTTATAGGAAGAGGAGCATTCTGTTTGGAAAAGCATATTCTGTTAGGGGAAGATGTGAAGACATCTCTCTCATAAGTGCCATTTACTTGGTGGGTCTTTTGGCTATATCACTATGTGCTATTTCAACTTCCTTATCACTCAGACAAGTATTGGTGAACTCATCCATACTGTAAGCATTAGTTAAGTATCTCCAGATGCTGGTCATTCCCTTTAGGATATCAAAATTGTGATACTTTTTGCCACCACCTTGACAATGTGCAGTTTGGGTAGCAAGTTGCAATCAGTTAATGTCATTTCATTGCCATCCAGAAATTTATGTGTGGAAAATTTAATATCCTCCATACTATTCTCATCAATATCATCAGGAAGGGGAGAATGCAGATATTCATCCATTTTCTGCAGTGTTTTCAAGAAACCCCTCTCCAGTGCTTCATTAGACTCTGGCCTTGAATTCTTGATATATGCAGAGAATCTGGCAAATATTTCCATTCCAGCAGTATTTGATTCTGGATGTTTTGGTGAAAGCTTTAAATACTTGGGAAGGCATAAGACTTCTTCAAGAAATTCCTCAATCTTATTTACATCCATTTTGACTTCACTGTTGAAAGTGGGTGGGTCCTGGGAGCCAAGTTCTGCAAGTGTGCAGGCTTCCTCTTCAGGTCAATGGTAGGGACACTCAACACAACACCTTTGAGCCAAAGAATCATGAAAAGCCTCTGGGGAAACGGGCAGTATCCTATGCTTTCACTGTCACTGCCAGCCTTGATGAAGAGCTTGATGATGGGCTGTTTGTCCTCCTCCTTCAGTCCATTCAGTGACATCAACAACGCCATGGCCACCTTGGTGGGCTCTGTGGACAGCGGATGCTGCTGCTCCAAGGCTGTTTTGGCTGCCAGCTCCTGCCATGCTGTGATTCCCTTGAGAGTCCTGGCCTTGAGCTCACAGCAGCCTCGGCTTCTCAGCACCACCTCACACCTGCACGTGACTCCTACAGTACCTTTCTTCATGTGTGTAATTATTATTGTGAAAGAGATTCCAAGAATGGACATATTGATTTAAATGACCACTGTTTTATGAATTTTTAAACAAAGTTCTAACTTGCATATTATATACAGATAAAATAATTTAGCCACCTGTGAAGAAAAACCAATTATTCTATCCCCATTGTGCTGTATATTTATTATCTGTCCTCCTTGCAGGTGACTGCAGTTCCATGTCTTCTCTGTGACCCTGGTGGGAGGTTTGAAGTTGGAAGGAGGCTGAAGTCTGAGTATCTCTTCTCCCAGCACCTGAGATTGGTAGTTGCTGATTCTCCACCTGTGGCTCTTGTATGCCAATGGCAGCTCTCCCATGCAACTGCAAACCTCATGGATCCTTGAAACTGCTCCTCTTCCCACTGCTTCTCATGCTCAAGGCTCCAGATAGCTTTCCTTGATGAAAACTTTTGGTGATTCTCCACTTGGTGGCTTTTCTGAACACTTTCCATTCCTAAACTCTCATCAGTCACCCCCACTTCTATCTTCATCTTGATGCAATCATTCTTTTTTTCCTACACTTTGGAAATATTTACCAATGATATTGTTTCCATTTAGAATGTGTTTGGATTTACATACCTCTGACTGATTGTGATTTAGCATCTCTTCATATTGTGATTTAGCATCTTTTTACATGATTATATATAATATTTTAAGTTTGAATTAATCACCTTTAAATGTTGTCTTTTTGACTGACAAATTTGTCCTCTATGAGACTTCTTTGCCTCTTTATTTTATTTTGAAATAAATTCAAAGTTATAGGAAAAGTTGCAAAAACAATACAAACCCCATACACAGAACTCCAGCATACCCTGACCCCCCTCCTCTGATACCCCACTCCACCAACTTTAACATGCTGTCACACCACTCTTTTCCTCCCTCTCTCCCTATCTATCATCCATCATCTATTGCTCTGTCTTCTGAGCATATGAGAACTACCTGCACACATCCTTGAACAAACACTATAATGCACATACACAATTCCCATGAACAAGAACATTCTTTTATGCAACCCCATTAAATACAGCTAAGAAGTACAAGAGATTCAACATTGATACAAAGCTTACACTCCATATTTCCTTTTTTTTTTTTCTTGTCTCAACTGTGTCCCTTTAAAACTCCTCTCCTCCATCCTCAGATCCCATCCAGGGTCATCCTTGGTATTCAATTGTCATCTATTTAGACTGTCTTTTTTTTTTCCCCCTCAATTGTGGAAACATATATCCAGTCTAAATCTTCCCATTCTACCCCCACCCTAGTATTCCATTAGTGGGATTAATCACATTTACAATGTTGTAATGTGATGACCTCCCCACCTTCCATTACTAGAAATTTCCCTTCACTTCAAATAACAGCTCTACCCTCATTTAACGCCCTATTGCCCCTTCCCCCATTTCTCTTAACCCATACTCTACTTTTCATCTCTATGGTCATATTCTCTGATAAATTCTTTGTGTTTACTGTGGAGCTTAAAATTAATCTTTTAAATCCATAACACTCTTGTTTTTCTTTCATATCAACTTAACTTCAATAGCACACATAAACTATGTTCCTATACTCCTTCATTCACACACCTTTATATAGTTCTTGTCAAAAGTTACATATTTTACATTGAGTTCAAAACCACTGATTTGTCATTAGAGTTTGTGTATTTTATATCTTCTAGGAGGTAAATAGTGGAGTTACAATTCAAAAATTGACTTCTATTTATATTCCATTGTGGTCAGAGAATGTGCTTTGAAGATATTCAATTTTTTTTTTAATTTATGGAGGCTTGTTTTATGTCCCAGCATATGGTTCATTCTGGGGAAAGATCCATGATCACTAGAGAAGGATGAGTGTTCTGGTGATTTGGGATGTAAGGTTCTATACATGTCTGTTAAAATTCTCTATATCTCTTTCTCTTTTTTTGTTTCTCTGTTGGTAGAGCCCCATTTAGTACCTAAAGCAGGGCAGGTCTTTTATTGGCAAACTCTCTCAGCATTTGTTTGTCTGTGAAAAATTTAAGCTCTCCCTCAAATATGAAGGAGAGTTTTGCTGGATAAAGTATTCTTGGTTGGAAATTTTTCTTTCTCAGAATTTCAAATATGTCATGCCACTGCCTTCTCACCTCCATGGTGGCCACTGAGTAGTCATAACTTAGTCTTATGTTGTTTCCTTTGTATGTAGTGAATTGCTTTTCTCTTACTGCTTTCAGAACTTGCTCCTTCTCTTCAGTATTTGAGTCTGATCAGAATATGTCTTGGAGTGTGTTTATTTGGATGTATTCTATTTGGATTTTGCTGGGCATTTATGCTTTGTGTATTTATATTGTGTAGAAGGTTTGGGAAGTTTTCCCCAACAATTTCTTTGAATACTCTTACTAGATCCTTACCCTTTTCTTCCCCTTCTGGGACACCAATGAGTCTTAAGTTTGGATGTTTTATTTTATCTGTCATATCCCTGAGATCCATTTTTATTTTTTTTATTTTTTTCTCCATTCTTTCTTTTGTTCTTTCATTTTCTGTTCTGTGGACTTCTACAACACTGAGTCATTGTTCAACTTCTAATGTTGTATTATGAGTATCTAGAGTCTTTTTAATTTGACCAACAATTTCTTTTACTTCCATAAGATCTTCTATTTTTTTATTTACTCTTGCAATGTCTTCTTTATGCTCTTCTAGGGTCTTCTTTATGTCCCTTGTATCCTGTGCCATGGTCTTCTTCATGTCCTATCATTTGCCATGTTTTCATTCCTCAATTGTAGTTCTTTGATTATTTGTGCCAAGTACTGTGTGTCTTCTGATATTTTGATTTGTGCGTTTGGAATTGGGTTCTCCATGTCATCTGGTTTTATCATATGCATTAAGATTTTCCATTGTTTTTGGCCTCTTGGCATTTCCTATGCTTGATAGGATTCTTTCAAGCTGTAAAAAAAATATAGCAATCTATTTTTTCAGAAATACAATTTGGTTGTGTACACTTTCTCTAACTAACCAGTAGATGGCAACTGCAAGTCACCTATACCTCTCAAGTCAGTTTTCCTCAACTTCATCCTTGTGGTGTTTGGGAAAATGATTCTTGTGGAGTTCAGTTGGTGAACTCAGTTTGGGTGTGTTGCTGGAGCTGTCCACCCTGAATGTGGGGCATGTGTCTGGGTGGCTAGGGAGGCAGGGCAGGTTTAATATTCAAACCCCCCATGTGCTCCCAGAGATTCAAGGCCACTGCAAGAGTCTAAGCCTTCATTTGAGTTCTGCCCCAGATTTTCCCTGTTGCTGACCCACAAACCACTGGCATTGATATAGCATCCCTGGGTTTTCTGAGTGGGCCTCCCTTCTCAGCTGTAATCTTCCAGAACCTCTGCTGAGGGAATGCTGTGCTACATCACAAGTGTGTGCCATCCCTCAAGGGAAACCCCAGGCCACCGGGCCATGCAGGGGTGTTCCCAGCCTGATGCAACAATGGCTGAATGGGGCATCTCCACCCCTCCCCCTCCTCACACAGTTCCTCCTTCCCAGTTCCAGGACAACTGGTGTGGCTCTGGGCTGTGGGCACAGCCCCAGGCAGTAGTGTCTCCAGCCCTCCAGGGGTTCAGCTGCAAGCAGTGGGGTTTCTTTCTCCATCTGGCTCTCCCCCCCACTCCCCTGTCCCTGAAAGAATCTGCCATGGGCTATCCTCCACACCAGACACCAAGAGGCCAGCTCAGCCTGCTCTTGCCATGTTCCCACCATTGCAACTGCAAGTGCTCCTGGGTTTTTCCTTTTTTTTTTTTTTTTTTTTTTTTTTAAAGAACCAGTCCATCTCCAAACACCAACCCCTGGCTTCCCCACACCACAGCACAGCTGCAGTTCTTGAGTTTTTCAGCCAGCTTACTCACTAGTTTCAGAATGCAGTCTCCCAGTTTCACCATGTGTATATCCCCTGTGGTTCTAGCAGACCTTGTCCAGCCAGTGCATCAGTGAAACCTGTATTCTGGGTCAACTTCTGGTTTTTATCTAGTAGTTTTCATGGAGGTGTTTTTTTGCCCTGTCTCACCTAGCCACTATCTTAGGTTCCACCACTTCTTTGCCTCTTATGTATTAATAATATCACTCCTCTGTTATATATGTACTGCCTTCTCTACAAGTAATATATCAATGTATGTTTATTGTTTTCCTTGTACAGAATTTTTTGGAGTCAAACATAACAATGATTTTCTTTCTTATTTGGAATTTCTCATGTTGTTTATAAAGGCTTCCCCCATCACAAAATATACAAATTGCTATTCAAGTTGTTTTCTGGTATTTTGATTTTCATTCTTATGTATAATTCTTTAATCTGCAGGAAGTTTATTATTTAGTATGCTTTGAGATCCTCCAATTTTATTTATTCAATTTCTTTTTTTTTATTAAATTCAGTTTTATTGAAATACATTCACACACCATACAATCATCCATGATATACAATCCACTGTTCACAGTATGATAACATAGTTATGCGTTCATCACCACAATCTATCTCTGAACATTTTCCTTACATCAGAAAGAACCAGAACAAGAATAAAAAATAAAAGTGAAAAAGAACACCCAAATCATCCCCCCATCCCACCCCATTTGTCCTTTAGTTTTTATCCCCATTCCTCCACTCATCCATACACTAGATAAAGGGGGTGTGATCCACAAGGTCTTCACAATCACACTGTCACCCCTTGTAATCTACATTATTATATAATTGTCTTCAGGAGTCCAGACTGCTGGGTTGGAGTTTGGTAGTTTCAGGTATTTACTTCTAGCTATTCCAATACATTAAAGCCTAAGAGGTGTTATCTATATAGTGCATAAGAATGTCCACCAGAGTGACCTCTCAACTCCATTTGGAATCTCTCAGCCACTGAAACTATTTCGTTTCATTTTGCATCTCCCTTTTGGTCAAGAAGATACTCTCAGTCCCACGACGCCAGGTCCACATTCATCCCCGGGAGTCATACTCTGCATTGCCAGTGAGATTTACACCCTGGGAGTTGGGTCCCACGTAGGGGGGAGGGCAGCGAGTTCACCCGTCGAGATGGCTCAGTTAGAGAGGGAGAGGGCCACATCTGAGCAACAAAGAGGTACTCAGGGGGAGACTCTTAGGCACCATTACATACAACTTTAGACTCTCCTTTGTGGTAATGAGGTTCATAAGGGCAAGTCCCATGCTCGAGGGCTCAGCACATCAAACTGCCAGTCCCAATGTTTGTGACAACATACGCTAGGGGATCAGCATCTCAAAGTTTAGAGATAGGCCTTACAATTCAGGGATAGAGTTAACTGCTGTAAGAGCTTACAATCTAGGGACTATTACAATTATTGTGTTCACGTTAGGCTATGTTCTAAGATTCAATTCTGAGTTTACACATTGTAGTTAGTCCATATTGGTGAGGCATCATCCCTCTCACCATGTTTTCTCCAACACTTTTACTCCTATATATATATTTTCCTACAATTTTATAGAGTTATATTCACATACCATACATTTATCCACAGTGTACAATCAGTTGTTCATGGTATCATCATAAAGTTGTACATTTATCACCACAATCAGCATTTGAACATACTGATTAAATGTTCGCTGCGATCTCAGCTTTTCCTCCAATTCCATACTTGTGTCCAATGTGTGACTGGTTACTGGAGACCCCGAAAACACTGTTTCATATAGTTCTTGGGTAATTGCCAGCTGCTCTAGGGGAGAGACAAAATTCTGCTCCTCACCACTCTGCCATCTTGCCCCGCCTCCTATTTATTCAATTTCTTGAGGTAAAATTCAAGTAATATACTATTCACTCTTTTACTCATATTAGAGTGCACAATTTGGGGGATTTTAGTATGTTCACAAAGTTGTGCAGTCATCACCACTGTCTAATTCCAGAATGTTTTAATACCCCCAAAAGAATACATGTACCATTAAGCAATAACTTTTAATTTCCCCATCCATCATAGCCCTTGGCAACCACTAATATGCTTTCTGTCTCTATGCATTCACCTACTGTGGACATTTCATGTGAATGGAGTCATTCAGTACATAGTCTTTTTCTGCTTCTTTCATGTACCTTGATGTTTTTAAGGATCATCCACATTGTAACATGCAGCGGTGATCATTCCTTCTTTTGTTAGATAGTGTTCTATCACATGAACGTACCATGTTTTCTTCATCCATTCATCAGTAAATGAACAAGTGTGTTGTTTCCACCTTTTGACTATTGTGAATAGTGTTGCTATGAACATGTGTGTACAAGTTTTTGTTTGGTGACTATTTTAATTTCTCTTGTGTATATACCTAGTGTGCCGTTTTGAGTGTGTTGTGTCCCCCAAATGCCATTGTCTTTGTGGTCTTGTGTGGGGCAGGCGTTTTGGTGATGGTTGGATTTGCTTGGAATGTGCCCCACCCAGCTATGGGCAATGATTCTGATGAGATGTTCCCATGGAGGCATGGTCCCGCCCATACAGGGTGGGCCCTTGTCGGTGGAGCTATATAAATGCGCTGACTCGGGGGGAAGAAAGAGAGTGCAGCTGGGAGTGATGTTTTGAAGAGAAGCAAGCTTGCTAGAAAGGAACGTCCTGGGAGAAAGCCGTTTTGAGGCCAGAGCTTTGGAGCAGATGCCAGCTGCCTTCCTAGCTAGCAGAGGTTTTCTGGACGCCATTGGCCATCCTCCGGTGAAAGTACCCAATTGCTGAGGTGTTACCTTGGATGCTTTGTGGCCTTAAGACTGTAACTGTGTAGTGAAATAAACCCCTGTTTTATAAAAGCCTATCCATCTCTGGTGTTTTGCATTCTGCAGCGTTAGCTAACTAGAACACCTAGTAATGGAAATGCTGGTTCATATGATAATTCTTTGTTTAACTTTTTGAGGAAATAATAACATGTTTTCCATAGTGACTGCAACATTTTACATTCCCAACAGCAATGCATGACAGTTATAATATCTCCACATCATCAACACTTGCTGTATTCTGATTTATTTTATTATGGACATCCAAGTAAGTGTGAAGTGGCATCTCTTTATGGGTTTGATATGCATTTTCCTAATGATAAATGAATGGTGTCAAGCATCTTTTCTGTGTTGCTAGTCATTTATATATCATCTTTGTATAAACACCTACTATTGTCCTTCATCCATTTTTAATGGTGTTTTTTGTTTTCCTGTTGTTTTGTTATGAGTTGCTTATGTATTCTGGATAGTACACTCATCGTATTTTATGTGCAAATATTTTCTTATACCCTGTGGGCTGTATTAATTTTCTTTATAGAATCCTTGATGCACAAAAGTTTATAGTTTTGATCACTTAAAATTTACATATTTTTTCTTTTGTTGCTTGTGATTTGGTGCCGTATCTAAGAATTAATTGCCAAATTCAAGGTTATGCATGTTTACACTTATGCCTTTAATCCATTTTGAGTTAATTATTGTATGTGGGTTCATGTAAGGATGCATTCTTTTGCATGGGATTTTATATTTGTACATGCACCACTGTTGCAAAAACTATCCTTTTCAGAATCAATGGTCTTAGCACCTTGTCAATAAGTATTGACCATAGATGAATAGTTTATTTCTGGAATAAAATTTCTATTGATCTCTATATCTACCTTCATGCCAATACCACACTTTTTGATTACAGAAGTTTTGTAGTGAATTTTGTCTTTGGAAAGTGTGAGATCACACAGTTTGATATTTTTGAAGATTGATTTGGCTATTTAGGGATACCTGCAATTGTATGTAAACTTTACAATCAGCTTATCTACTTCTGCAAAAGAAAGCATTTTAAATTTGGAAGAAAGAGATTGCATTACAGAATGCTTTCATATGTAATGACATTCTTAACAAAATTAAATATTACAATTCATGATCATTGGATGTCTTTCCACTTAGTTAGATCTTTAATTTTTCTCCAAAAATATTCCACAGTTTTCAGTGTAAAATCTTTTTATTGCAATTTTATTGAGATATATTCATATACAAGTTAATAATCCAATGTGTACAATCAATGTTTCATGATATCATCAAACAGTTGGGCTTTCCTCAACACAGTCAATTTTGAACATTTTCATTAATCCAAAAAATAAAAATAAAAAAGAACACCCAAAGAATGCCATACCCTTTATACCCCTAATTATTTAATTTTGTCTTATTTTCTTACACATCTGTCCATACACTGGAAAACTGGAGTGAGAGAGGCAACATTTTCACAATTACACAATCACAATGTAAAAGCTATAAAGTTATACAATCATCTTCAAGAATCAAGGCTAGTTGAGAAGTCACTCTGGTGGACATTCTTATCCACTATATAGATAACATCTCTTAGGTTTTAATGTATTGGAATAGCTAGAAGTAAATACCTGAAACTATTAAACTCCAGCCCAGTGGTCTAGACTCCTGAAGATGATTGTATAATAATGTAGAGTATAAGGGGTTACAGTATGATTGTGAAGGCCTTGTGGATCACACTCCCTTTGTCTAGTGTGTGGATGAATGGGTAGAAAAGTGGAGACAAAAACTAAATGACAAATAGGGTGGGATGGGGGGATAGTTTGGGTGTACCTTTTTACTTTTATTTTTTATTGTTATTCTGATTCTTTCTGATATAAGAAAAATGTTCAGAAATAGATTGTGGTGATGAATGCATAACTGGATGATTGTGCTGGTTTGAATGTATTATGTCCCCCAGAAAAAGCCATATTCTTTGATGCAATCTTGTGGGGCAGACATAATAGTGGGGATTAAGTTGGAACGTTTGGATTAGGTTGTTTGCATGGAGATGTGCCCCACCCAACTGTAGATGATAATTGATGGGATATTTACATGGAGGCGTGGCCCCACCCATTCAGCCTGGGCCTTGATCAGTGAAGCCATATAAACGTGCTGACTTAAAGAGATGGAACTCAGTGCAGCTGTGAGTGACGTTTTGAAAAGGAGCAAGCTTGCTAGAGAGGAATGTCCTGGGAGAAAGCCATTTTGAAACCAGAACTTTGGAGCAGATGCCAGCCACATGCCTTCCCAGCTAACAGAGGTTTTCCAGACACCATTTGCCATCCTCCGGTGAAGGTACCTTATTACTGATGTGTTACCTTGGACACTTTATGGCCTTAAGACTGTAACTGTATAGCCAAATAAACCCTCTTTTTATAAAAGCCCATCCATCTCTGGTATTTGCATTCCACAGCATTAGCAAACTAGAACAATGATCATACTGTGAACGGTTGATTGTATACCATGGATGATTGTATGGTATGTGAATATATTTTAATAAAACTGAATTAAAAAAAGAAAATCAAATAACCTAAACTAACTACTCTTCCATATCATCATCTACTTAACTTGCATTAATGCAATATCTTCATTGCAGTTTATTAAAATTACATTTCTTATATTCAAAAAAGAATCAAGGCTACTGAACTGTAGTATAAGTTTCAGGTATTTCTTTATAGCTATTCTAATACACTAAAAATTAAAAAAGAATATTGACATAATGCTTAAGAAGAACCTCCAAATAGAACTCTCATCTCTTTTTGAAATCTTTCATCCACTGAAACTAAAATTTGTTCAATTTCTCTTCCCATTTTGGTCCAAGTATTCCTGAATGTCACAATGCCACTGCCAGGCTCATTGATGGGAGTCATGTTCCATGTTGCTAGGAGATATACCCTCCTGAGGTCCATGTCCACAAAGGGGTCAGGGCAGTGAGTTTACCTTCAGAGTTGGCTCAGAGAGAGAGGCCACATCTGAGCAACAAAAGAGGTTCTCTGGGAGTGACTCTTAGGAATAATTATAAGTAGATTTAGCTTTGTAGGAATAAGTTCCATAAGGAAAACCTACAAGATAGCAGGATTTTCCTATTACATTGGTAGACCCCAGTGCTTGTGAGGATACCAGGAATTCCCCAGGTGGAGAAGTGTAATGTTTCCACATTTTTTACCCAGTCCTTCAAGGGGATTGTGAAAATACCTTTTTGTTCCCTGGCAAAATTATCCTGGGTTGCATCAGGGCATTACACTAACCTGTACAAAGCAACATCTCCCTCCCTATTCAAGGTTCCATGTAATTATGGTGTTCCAATAAATTTACCATAAAATTTAAATTAGATGTGCTACAGAAAACAGATTTTGCACCAAATAAATATCTCTTCATTTGATCTCACACAGTAGTAGAAGTCTTAAAACACAGTCAATATCACATTTACCCTTTAGTCTGATTTTCCTTACTGCTAACAAGATCAGTTTCATTCATATTTTTTTTAATTCATTTTATTGAGATATATTCACATACTATGCAGTCATGCAAAGTGTACATTCAATTGTTCACAGCACCATTATATAGTTGTGCATTCATCACCAAAGTTAATTTTTGAACATTTTCATTACCACACACACAAAAATAATAAGAATAAAAAGTAAAGTGTAAAAGAACAATTAAAGTAAAAAAGAACACTGGGTGGTGTTTTTTGTTTGTTTGTTTGTTTTGCACCCGTTTTACTACTCATCCATCCATACACTGGACAAAGGGGAGTGTGGTCCATACGGCTTTCCCAATCACATTGTCACCCCTCATAAGCTACATTTTTATACAATCATCTTCAGGATTCATGGATTCTGGGTTGTAGTTTGATAGTTTCAGGTATCCACCACCAGCTACTCCAATTCACTGGAACCTAAAAAGGGTTGTCTATATTGTGCGTAAGAGTGCCCACCAGAGTGACCTCTCGGCTCCTTTTGGAATCTCTCTGCCACTGAAGCTTATTTCATTTCCTTTCACATCCCCCTTTTGGTCAAGATGTTCTCCATCCCATGATGCCAGGTCTAGATTCCTCCCCAGGAGTCATGTTCCACATTGCCAGAGAGATGTACTCTCCTGGGTGTCATATCCCATGTAGTGGGGAGGGCAGTGATTTCACCTGCCAAGTTGGCTTAGCTAGAGAGAGAGGGCCACATCTGAGCAACAAAGTCTTTTTCCTTTTAACTCTTTAATTAAGAAATGAGAAATATTCTAAACTGTGAAGACTAAAGTTCGTTTTAGGCAGTAATGAGTAGTCTTTATGTATAAACAAACCTGCCGGAACCTATTGTTGTCCACTTTTCATCTTCAAGAACTTTCTTCTTCCTTCTCCATTTTGTTCTATGGTTTTTATTGAATTAACTTTTAAAATATAATATTACACATTATAAGTCATATTAAGTTTTCTAACTAATATAAATAAAGTTCACATGTTCAAATGTTTTCTTTGCTGCTCCTTAGTTCACTCCTGGAATTGGTTACTGAAATGGTTCTCTGTTTAATTTTATTTTATTTTTTTTAATTTTTTTTTTAAATCATAATTTTATTGAGATATATTCACATACCACGCAGTCATACAAAACAAATTGTACTTTCGATTGTTTACAGTACCATTACATAGTTGTACATTCATCACCTAAATCAATCCCTGACACCTTCATTAGCACACACACAAAAATAACAAGAATAATAATTAGAGTGAAAAAGAGCAATTGAAGTAAAAAAGAACACTGGGTACCTTTGTCTGTCTGTTTCCCTCCCCTACTTTTCTACACATCCATCCATAAACTAGACAAAGTGGTGTTTGGTCCTTATGGCTTTCCCAATCCCATTGTCACCCCTCATAAGCTACATTTTTATACAACTGTCTTCGAGATTCATGGGTTCTGGGTTGTAGTTTGATAGTTTCAGGTATCCACCACCAGCTACCCCAATTCTTTAGAACCTAAAAAGGGTTGTCTAAAGTGTGCATAAGAGTGCCCACCAGAGTGACCTCTCGGCTCCTTTTGGAATCTCTCTGCCACTGAAGCTTATTTCATTTCCTTTCACATCCCCCTTTTGGTCAAGAAGATGTTCTCCGTCCCACGGTGCCAGGTCTACATTCCTCCCTGGGAGTCATATTCCACGTTGCCAGGGAGATTCACTTCCCTGGGTGTCTGATCCCACGTAGGGGGGAGGGCAGTGATTTCACCTTTCAAGTTGGCTTAGCCAGAGAGAGAGGGCCACATCTGAGCAACAAAGAGGCATTCAGGAGGAGACTCTTAGGCACAAATACAGGGAGGCCTAGCCTCTCCTTTGCAGCAACCGTCTTCCCAAGGGTAAAACTTATGGTAGAGGGCTCAACCCATCAAACCACCAGTCCCCTATGTCTGTGGTCATGTTAGCAACCATGGAGGTGGGGTAGGCGAATACCCCTGCATTCTCCACAGGCTCCTCAAGGGGGCACTACATCTTTTTTTTTTTTTTTTCCCCTTGATTGTCTTTTTTCTTTCTTTCTTTTTTTTTTTTTTTAACTTTCCCTTTTTTTTTCAAATCACCTGTATGAAAAAAAAAGTTAAAAAGAAAACAAACATACAATAAAAGAGCATTTCAAAGAGACCATAGCAAGGGAGTAAGAAAAAGACAACTAACCTAAGATAACTGCTTAACTTCCAACATGTTCCTACTTTACCCCAAGAAAGTTACATAATATAGCAACATTTCAGTGAACTTGTTCCTACTACAACCATCAGAAATTAACAGAACATAGTCATTTCTGGGCATCCCCAGAACGTTAAATAGCTTATCTGTTCTTCCTGGATTATTGTTCCCCCTTCCTTAATTGCTCTCTACTGCTAGTTCCCCTACATTCTACATTATAAACCATTTGTTTTACATTTTTCAAAGTTCACATTAGTGGTAGCATATAATATTTCTCTTTTTGTGCCTGGCTTATTTCGCTCAGCATTATGTCTTCAAGGTTCATCCATGCTGTCATATGTTTCACCAGATCGTTCCTTCTTACTGCTGCGTAGTATTCCATCGTGTGTATATAGCACATTTTATTTATCCACTCATCTGTTGAAGGACATTTGGGTTGTTTCCATCTCTTGGCAATTGTGAATAATGCTGCTATGAACATTGGCGTGCAGATATCTGTTCGTGTCACTGCTTTCCGATCTTCCAGGTATATACCGAGGAGTGCAATCGCTGGATCGAATGGTAGCTCTATATCTAGTTTTCTAAGGAACTGCCAGACTGACTTCCAGAGTGGCTGAACCATTATACAGTCCCACCAACAATGAATAAGAGTTCCAATTTCTCCACATCCCCTCCAGCATTTGTAGTTTCCTGTTTGTTTAATGGCAGCCATTCTAACCGGTGTTAGATGGTATCTCATTGTGGTCTTAATTTGCATCTCTCTAATAGCTAGTGAAGCTGAACATTTTTTCATGTGTTTCTTGGCCATTTGTATTTCCTCTTCAGAGAACTGTCTTTTCATATCTTTTGCCCATTTTATAATTGGGCTGTCTGTACTATTGTCATTGAGTTGTAGGATTTCTTTGTATATGCAAGATATCAGTCTTTTGTCAGATACATGGTTTCCAAAAATTTTTTCCCATTGAGTTGGCTGCCTCTTTACCTTTTTGAGAAATTCCTTTGAGGTGCAGAAACTTCTAAGCTTGAGGAGTTCCCATTTATCTATTTTCTCTTTTGTTGCTTGTGCTTTGGGTGTAAAGTCTAGGAAGTGGCCTCCTAATACAAGGTCTTGAAGATGTTTTCCTACATTATCTTCTAGGAGTTTTATGGTACTTTCTTTTATATTGAGATCTTTGGTCCATTTTGAGTTAATTTTTGTGTAGGGGGTGAGGTAGGGGTCCTCTTTCATTCTTTTGGATATGGATATCCAACTCTCCCAGCCCCATTTGTTGAAAAGATCATTATGGCTCAGTTCGGTGACTTTGGGGGCCTTATCAAAGATCAGTCGGCCATAGATCTGAGGGTCTATCTCTGAATTCTCAATTCGATTCCATTGATCTATATGTCTATCTTTGTGCCAGTACCATGCTGTCTTGGCAACTGTGGCTTTATAATAAGCTTCAAAGTCAGGGAGTGTAAGTCCTCCCACTTCGTTTTTCTTTTTTAGAGTGTCTTTAGCAATTCGAGGCATCTTCCCTTTCCAAATAAATTTGCTAACTAGCTTTTCCAAGTCTGCAAAGTAGGTTGTTGGAATTTTGATTGGGATTGCATTGAATCTGTAGATGAGTTTGGGTAGAATTGACATCTTAATGACATTTAGCCTTCCTATCCATGAACATGGAATATTTTTCCATCTTTTAAGGTCCCCTTCTATTTCTTTTAGTAGAGTTATGTAGTTTTCTTTGTATAGGTCTTTTACATCTTTGGTTAAGTTGATTCCTAGGTACTTGATTTTTTTAGTTGCTATTGAAAATGGTATCTTTTTCTTGAGTGTCTCTTCAGTTTGTTGATTTCTAGCATATAGAAACATTACTGACTTATGTGCATTAATCTTGTATCCCGCTACTTTGCTAAATTTGTTTATTAGCTCTAGTAGGTGTATCGTTGATTTCTCAGGGTTTTTTAGATATAAGATCATATCATCTGCAAACAATGACAGTTTTACTTCTTCTTTTCCAATTTGGATGCCTTTTATTTCTTTGTCTTGCCGGATTGCCCTGGCTAGCACTTCCAGCACAATGTTGAATAACAGTGGTGACAGCGGGCATCCTTGTCTTGTTCCTGATCTTAGAGGGAAGGCTTTCAGTCTCTCACCATTGACTACTATGCTGGCTGTGGGTTTTTCATATATGCTCTTTATCATGTTGAGGAAGTTTCCTTCAATTCCTACCTTTTGAAGTGTTTTTATCAAAAAGGGATGTTGGATTTTGTCAAATGCTTTTTCAGCATCTATTGAGATGATCAATTGATTTTTCCCTTTCGAGTTTTTAATGTGTTGTAATACATTGATTGTTTTTCTGATGTTGAACCATCCTTGCATGCCTGGAATGAACCCCACTTGGTCATGGTGTATGATTTTTTTAATGTGTCTTTGGATTCGATTTGCAAGTATTTTGTTGAGGATTTTTGCATCTATATTCATTAGGGAGATTGGCCGGTAGTTTTCCTTTTTTGTAGCATCTTTGCCTGGTTTTGGTATTAGATTGATGTTAGCTTCATAAAATGAGTTAGGTAGTGTTCCATTTTTTTCAATGTTTTGAAAGAGTTTGAGTAAGATTGGTGTCAGTTCTTTCTGGAAAGTTTGGTAGAATTCCCCTGTGAAGCCATCTGGCCCTGGGCATTTATTTGTGGGAAGATTTTTGATGACTGATTGGATCTCTTTGCTTGTGATGGGTTGGTTGAGGTCTTCTATTTCTTCTCTGGTCAGTCTAGGTTGTTCATATGTTTCCAGGAAATTGTCCATTTCTTCTACATTATCCAGTTTGTTGCCATACAGTTGTTCATAATATCCTCTTATAATTTTTTTAATTTCTTCAGGATCTGCAGTTATGTCACCTTTTTCATTCATTATTTTGTTTATATGGGTCTTCTCTCTTTTTGATTTTGTCAGTCTAGCTAGGGGCTTGTCAATCTTGTTGATCTTCTCAAAGAACCAACTTTTGGTGATATTTATCCTTTCTATTGTTTTTTTGTTCTCTATGTCATTTATTTCTGCTTAGTCCTTGTTATTTCTTTTCTTCTACTTGGTTTAGGATTGGTTTGCTGTTCATTTTCTAGCTTCTTCAGTTGATCCATTAGTTCTTTGATTTTGGCTCTTTCTTCCTTTTTAATATATGCGTTTAGTGCTATAAATTACCCCCTTAGCACTGCTTTTGCTGCATCCCATAGGTTTTGGTATGTTGTGTTCTCATTTTCATTCGTCTCTATATATTTAGCAATTTCTCTTGCTATTTCTTCTTTAACCCACTGATTGTTTAGGAGTGTGTTGTTTAATCTCCAGGTATTTGTGAATTTTCTAAGTCTCTGATGGTTATTGACTTCTAATTGTATTCCATTGTGGTCAGAGAATGTGCTTTGAATGATTTCAATCTTTTTAAATTTATTGAGGCTTGTTTTATGTCGCAGCATATGATCTATTCTGGAGAAAGTTCCGTGAGCACTAGAAAAGTATGTGTATCCTGGTGATTTGGGATGTAATGTCCTGTAGATGTCTGTTAAATCTAATTCATTTATCAGATTGTTTAGGTTTTCAATTTCCTTATTGGTCTTCTGTCTGGTTGATCTATCTATAGGAGAGAGTGATGTGTTGAAGTCTCCCACAATTATTGTGGAAACATCAATTGCTTCCTTTAGTTTTGCCAATGTTTCTCTCATGTATTTTGTGGCACCTTGATTGGGTGCATAGACATTTACGATTGTTATTTCTTCTTGCTGAATTGCCCCTTTTATTAGTATGTAGTGGCCTTCTTTGTCTCTCAAAACATCCCTGCATTTGAAGTCTATTTTATCTGAGATTAATATTGCTACACCTGCTTTCTTTTGGCTGTAGCTTGCATGAAATAATTTTTTCCATCCTTTCACTTTCAATTTCTTTGTGTCCCTGTGTCTAAGATGAGTCTCTTGTATGCAACATATTGATGGTTCATTTTCTTTGATCCATTCTGCGAATCTATATCTTTTAATTGGGGAGTTTAATCCATTTACATTCAACGTTAAAACCGTGAAGGCATTTCTTGAATCGGCCATCTTATCCTTTGGATTATGTTTGCCGTATTTTTCCCTCTCTCTATTAATATCCTTTATTGTACCCATACCGAATCTCTTTAGTACTGAACCTTTCTCCAAGTCTCTCTGTCCTGTCTTTGTTTCTCTGTCTGTAGGGCTCGCTTTAGTATCTCCAGTAGGGCAGGTCTCTTGTTAGCAAATTCTGTCAGCATTTCTTTGTCTGTGAAAAATTTAAGCTCTCCCTCAAATTTGAAGGAGAGCTTTGCTGGATAAAGTATTCTTGGCTGGAAATTCCTCTCTCTCAGAATTTTAAATATATCGTGCCATTGCCTTCTCGCCTCCATGGTGGCTGCTGAGTAGTCACTACTTAGTCTTATGCTGTTTCCTTTGTATGTGGTGAATTGCTTTTCTCTTGCTGCTTTCAGAACTTGCTCCTTCTCTTCTATGTTTGACAGTGTGATCAGTATATGTCTCGGAGTGGGTTTTTTCATTCATATTTTTAATTGAAGTCTGATCTCATTTTCAGCTTTTTAAATAGTTGTTGTATACGGTAATGCTGTCCCTCATAGCTGCAGAACTCTGTTCTGAGTCTCAGGTGTGACACAGTTACCCTAAGTTGCAGGGAATGGCCATGCTATACACAAACAGCCCAGCATCTCAGAAATTAGAAAAAACTGTACCAACTCAGCTACAGTCTAGTAATTTTTACAGTAAGCCTTCCCCTGATAGCCTATGCTCCTGAATTCAATTTTCAGAACTTACACAGGACATTTACTCCATATTAGTGACATATTATAATACTTGTCTTTTTGTTTCTGGCTTATTTCACTCACCATACTGTCTTTAAGGTTAATTAACCTAGTTTCATGCCTCACAACTCCATTCCTTCTTGCAGATGCTCAATATTCCATTGTATGTATATACCAAACATCACCCTTCCTTCATCAATGTACCCTTCTGCCACCTCCATCTATTACAAATTGTATATGCTGCCACCATAAACACCAATATGCAAATGTCCATTCATGTCCCTGCTTTCACTTCTTCCAAAAATATACTAATAATCAGTTTCCTGGATCATATGGCAAACCTATACTTAACCTTCTGTGTAACCACCAAACTGCACTCCAGATGGGCTGCAACATTCTACTTCCCTACAAAAAGTGTATATATACATCCCTCACTCCATATTTTCTACAACTCTTACATCTTTCTGTTTATTTTTTAAAGTTTTATTCACGCACCATACAATCCATCCTACGTAAAAAATCAATGGTTTCCTGTATAATCATGTAGTTATGCATTCACCACCACAATATACATGAGGACTTTTCCATTTCTTCTGCAAAGAAAGAAGAGGGAAAAAATAACAAATAAAAATAAAAATAAAATAAAAAGGAGAATCAACAATATTACCAAGAATTCCATACCTATCCCTTATATCACCCTCTCATTGACATTTAGATTTTTTTTTTCCCCCCCACAGGTAACTTCTACATTTATTTTATAACAAAAAGGTTATGTGCAATAAATAAACATTCTTACATATTTACATTTCTTTTTTTTTTAATCATTATTTTATTGAGATATATTCACATACCACGCAGTCATACAAAACAAATTGTACTTTCGATTGTTTACAGTACCATTACATAGTTGTACATTCATCACCTAAATCAATCTCTGACACCTTCATTAGCACACACACAAAAATAACAAGAATAATAATTAGAGTGAAAAAGAGCAATTGAAGTAAAAAAGAACACTAGGTACCTTTGTCTGTTTGTTTGCTTCCCCTACTTTTCTACACATCCATCCATAAACTAGACAAAGTGGAGTTTGGTCCTTATGGCATTCCCAATCCCACTGTCACCCCTCATAAGCTACATTTTTATACAACTGTCTTCGAGATTCATGGGTTCTGGGTTGTAGTTTAATAGTTCCAGGTATCCACCACCAGCTAACCCAATTCTTTAGAACCTAAAAAAGGTTGTCTAAAGTGTGCATAAGAGTGCCCACCAGAGTGATCTCTCGGCTCGTTTTGGAATCTCTCTGCCACTGAAGCTTATTTCATTTCCTTTCACATCCCCCTTTTGGTCAAGAAGATGTTCTCCATCCCACGATGCCGGGTCTACATTCCTCCCCGGCAGTCATATTCCACGTTGCCAGGGAGATTCACTTCCCTGGGTGTCTGATCCCACGTAGGGGGGAGGGCAGTGATTTCACCTTTCAAGTTGGCTTAGCCAGAGAGAGAGGGCCACATCTGAGCAACAAAGAGGCATTCAGGAGGAGACTCTTAGGCACAAATACAGGGAGGCCTAGCCTCTCCTTTGCAGCAACCGTCTTCCCAAGGGTAAAACTTATGGTAGAGGGCTCAACCCATCAAACCACCAGTCCCCTATGTCTGTGGTCATGTTAGGAACCATGGAGGTGGGGTAGGCGAATACCCCTGCATTCTCCACAGGCTCCTCAAGGGGGCACTACATCTTTTTTTTTTTTTCCTTGTTTGTCTTTTTTCTTTTTTTTTTTTTTTTTAACTTTTCCTTCTTTTTTCAAATCAACTGTATGAAAAAAAAGTTAAAAAGAAAACAAACATACAATAAAAAAACATTTCAAAGAGACCATAGCAAGGGAGTAAGAAAAAGACAACTAACCTAAGATAACTGCTTAACTTCCAACATGTTCCTACTTTACCCCAAGAAAGTTACATAATATAGCAACATTTCAGTGAACTTGTTCCTACTACATCCATCAGAAATTAACAGACCATAGTCATTTCTGGGCATCCCCAGAACGTTAAATAGCTTATCTGTTCTTCTTGGATTATTGTTCCCCCTTCCTTAATTGCTCTCTACTGCTAGTTCCCCTACATTCTACATTATAAACCATTTGTTTTACATTTTTCAAAGTTCACATTAGTGGTAGCATATAATATTTCTCTTTTTGTGCCTGGCTTATTTCGCTCAGCATTATGTCTTCAAGGTTCATCCATGTTGTTATATGTTTCACCAGATCGTTCCTTCTTACTGCCGCGTAGTATTCCATCGTGTGTATATACCACATTTTATTTATCCACTCATCTGTTGAAGGACATTTGGGTTGTTTCCATCTCTTGGCAATTGTGAATAATGCTGCTATGAACATTGGCGTGCAGATATCTGTTCGTGTCACTGCTTTCCGATCTTCTGGGTAAATACCGAGAAGTGCAATTCCTGGATCGAATGGTAGCTCTATATCTAGTTTTCTAAGGAACTGCCAGACTGACTTCCAGAGTGGCTGAACCATTATACAGTCCCACCAACAATGAATAAGAGTTCCAATTTCTCCACATCCCCTCCAGCATTTGTAGTTTCCTGTTTGTTTAATGGCAGCCATTCTAACCGGTGTTAGATGGTATCTCATTGTGGTCTTAATTTTCATCTCTCTAATAGCTAGTGAAGCTGAACATATTTTCATGTGTTTCTTGGCCATTTGTATTTCCTCTTCAGAGAACTGTCTTTTCATATCTTTTGCCCATTTTATAATTGAGCTGTCTGTACTATTGTCATTGAGTTGTAGGATTTCTTTGTATATGCAAGATATCAGTCTTTTGTCAGATACATGGTTTCCAAAAATTTTTTCCCATTGAGTTGGCTGCCTCTTTACCTTTTTGAGAAATTCCTTTGAGGTGCAGAAACTTCTAAGCTTGAGGAGTTCCCATTTATCTATTTTCTCTTTTGTTGCTTGTGCTTTGGGTGTAAAGTCTAGGAAGTGGCCTCCTAATACAAGGTCTTGAAGATGTTTCCCTACATTATCTTCTAGGAGTTTTATGGTACTTTCTTTTATATTGAGATCTTTGGTCCATTTTGAGTTAATTTTTGTGTAGGGGGTGAGGTAGGGTCCTCTTTCATTCTTTTGGATATGGATATCCAACTCTCCCAGCCCCATTTGTTGAAAAGACCATTATGGCTCAGTTCGGTGACTTTAGGGGCCTTATCAAAGATCAGTCGGCCATAGATCTGAGGGTCTATCTCTGAATTCTCAATTCGATTCCATTGATCTATATGTCTATCTTTGTGCCAGTACCATGCTGTTTTGGCAACTGTGGCTTTATAATAAGCTTCAAAGTCAGGGAGTGTAAGTCCTCCCACTTCGTTTTTCTTTTTTAGAGTGTCTTTAGCAATTCGAGGCATCTTCCCTTTCCAAATAAATTTGATAACTAGCTTTTCCAAGTCTGCAAAGTATGTTGTTGGAATTTTGATTGGGATTGCATTGAATCTGTAGATGAGTTTGGGTAGAATTGACATCTTAATGACATTTAGCCTTCCTATCCATGAACATGGAATATTTTTCCATCTTTTAAGGTCCCCTTCTATTTCTTTTAGTAGAGTTATGTAGTTTTCTTTGTATAGGTCTTTTACATCTTTGGTTAAGTTTATTCCTAGGTACTTGATTTTTTTAGTTGCTATTGAAAATGGTATCTTTTTCTTGAGTGTCTCTTCAGTTTGTTCATTTCTAGCATATAGAAACATTACTGACTTATGTGCATTAATCTTGTATCCCGCTACTTTGCTAAATTTGTTTATTAGCTCTAGTAGCTGTATCGTTGATCTCTCAGGGTTTTCTAGATATAAGATCATATCATCTGCAAACAATGACAGTTTTACTTCTTCTTTTCCAATTTGGATGCCTTTTATTTCTTTGTCTTGCCGGATTGCCCTGGCTAGCACTTCCAGCACAATGTTGAATAACAGTGGTGACAGCGGGCATCCTTGTCTTGTTCCTGATCTTAGAGGGAAGGCTTTCAGTCTCTCACCATTGACTACTATGCTGGCTGTGGGTTTTTCATATATGCTCTTTATCATGTTGAGGAAGTTTCCTTCAATTCCTACCTTTTGAAGTGTTTTTATCAAAAAGGGATGTTGGATTTTGTCAAATGCTTTTTCAGCATCTATTGAGATGATCAATTGATTTTTCCCTTTCGAGTTTTTAATGTGTTGTAATACATTGATTGTTTTTCTTATGTTGAACCATCCTTGCATGCCTGGAATGAACCCCACTTGGTCACGGTGTATGATTTTTTTAATGTGTCTTTGGATTCGATTTGCAAGTATTTTGTTGAGGATTTTTGCATCTATATTCATTAGGGAGATTGGCCGGTAGTTTTCCTTTTTTGTAGCATCTTTGCCTGGTTTTGGTATTAGATTGATGTTAGCTTCATAAAATGAGTTAGGTAGTGTTCCATTTTTTTCTATGTTTTGAAAGAGTTTGAGTAAGATTGGTGTCAGTTCTTTCTGGAAAGTTTGGTAGAATTCCCCTGTGAAGCCATCTGGCCCTGGGCATTTATTTGTGGGAAGATTTTTGATGACTGATTGGATCTCTTTGCTTGTGATGGGTTGGTTGAGGTCTTCTATTTCTTCTCTGGTCAGTCTAGGTTGTTCATATGTTTCCAGGAAATTGTCCATTTCTTCTACATTATCCAGTTTGTTGCCATACAGTTGTTCATAATATCCTCTTATAATTTTTTTAATTTCTTCAGGATCTGCAGTTATGTCACCTTTTTCATTCATTATTTTGTTTATATGGGTCTTCTCTCTTTTTGATTTTGTCAGTCTAGCTAGGGGCTTGTTAATCTTCTTGATCTTCTCAAAGAACCAACTTTTGGTGATATTTATCCTTTCTATTGTTTTTTTGTTCTCTATGGCATTTATTTCTGCTTTAATCCTTGTTATTTCTTTTCTTCTACTTGGTTTAGGATTGGTTTGCTGTTCATTTTCTAGCTTCTTCAGTTGATCCATTAGTTCTTTGATTTTGGCTCTTTCTTCCTTTTTAATATATGCGTTTAGTGCTATAAATTTCCCCCTTAGCACTGCTTTTGCTGCATCCCATAGGTTTTGGTATGTTGTGTTCTCATTTTCATTCGTCTCTATATATTTAGCAATTTCTCTTGCTATTTCTTCTTTAACCCACTGATTGTTTAGGAGTGTGTTGTTTAACCTCCAGGTATTTGTGAATTTTCTAAGTCTCTGATGGATATTGACTTCTAATTGTATTCCATTGTGGTCAGAGAATGTGCTTTGAATAATTTCAATCTTTTTAAATTTATTGAGGCTTGTTTTATGTCCCAGCATATGATCTATTCTGGAGAAAGTTCCGTGAGCACTAGAAAAGTATGTGTATCCTGGTGATTTGGGATGTAATGTCCTGTAGATGTCTGTTAAATCTAATTCATTTATCAGATTGTTTAGGTTTTCAATTTCCTTATTGGTCTTCTGTCTGGTTGATCAATCTATAGGAGAGAGTGATGTGTTGAAGTCTCCCACAATTATTGTGGAAACATCAATTGCTTCCTTTAGTTTTGCCAATGTTTCTCTCATGTATTTTGTGGCACCTTGATTGGGTGCATAGACATTTACGATTGTTATTTCTTCTTGCTGAATTGCCCCTTTTATTAGTATGTAGTGGCCTTCTTTGTCTCTCAAAACATCCCTGCATTTGAAGTCTATTTTATCTGAGATTAATATTGCTACAACTGCTTTCTTTTGGCTGTAGCTTGCATGAAATATTTTTTTCCATCCTTTCACTTTCAGTTTCTTTGTGTCCCTGTGTCTAAGATGAGTCTCTTGTATGCAACATATTGATGGTTCATTTTTTTTGATCCATTCTGCGAATCTATATCTTTTAATTGGGGAGTTTAATGCATTTACATTCAACGTTAAAACCGTGAAGGCATTTCTTGAATCAGCCATCTTATCCTTTGGATTATGTTTGCCATATTTTTCCCTCTCTCTATTAATATCCTTTATTGTACCCATACCGAATTTCTTTAGTACTGAACCTTTCTCCAAGTCTCTCTGTCCTGTCTTTGTTTCTCTGTCTGTAGGGCTCTCTTTAGTATCTCCAGTAGGGCAGGTCTCTTGTTAGCAAATTCTCTCAGCATTTCTTTGTCTGTGAAAAATTTAAGCTCTCCCTCAAATTTGAAGTAGAGCTTTGCTGGATAAAGTATTCTTGGCTGGAAATTCCTCTCACTCAGAATTTTAAATATATCGTGCCACTGCCTTCTCGCCTCCATGGTGGCTGCTGAGTAGTCACTACATAGTCTTATGCTGTTTCCTTTGTATGTGGTGAATTGCTTTTCCCTTGCTGCTTTCAGAACTTGCTCCTTCTCTTCTGTGTTTGACAGTGTGATCAGTATATGTCTCGGAGTGGGTTTTTTTGGATTTATTCTATTTGGAGTTCGCTGAGCATTTATGATTTGTGTATTTATGTTGTTTAGAAGATTTGGGAAGTTTTCCCCAACAATTTCTTTGAATACTCTTCCTAGACCTTTACCCTTTTCTTCCCCTTCTGAGACACCAATGAGTCTTATATTTGGACGTTTCATATTATCTATCATATCCCTGAGGTCCATTTCGAGTTTTTCAATTATTTTCCCCATTCTTTCTTTTATGCTTTCATTTTCCATTCTGTCATCTTCCAGGTCACTGATTCATTGTTCAACTTCCTCTAGTCTTGTACTATGAGTGTCCAGAATCTTTTTAATTTGGTCAACAGTTTCTTTAATTTCCATAAGATCATCCATTTTTTTATTTAGTCTTGCAATGTCTTCTTTATGCTCTTCTAGGGTCTTCTTGATTTCCTTCATATCCCGTACTATGGTCTCATTGTTCATCTTTAGTTCTTTGAGTAGCTGCTCTAGGTGTGTCTCTTCTGGTCTTTTGATTTGGGTGCTTGGGCTTGGGTTATCCATATCGTCTGGTTTTTTCATATGCTTTATAATTTTCTGTTGTTTTTGGCCTCGTGGCATTTGCTGAACTTGATAGGGTTCTTTTAGGGTTTGTAGATCAGTTGAAGTCCTTATCTCTAATTTATCAGATCTACAGCTTCGTGGAGTACACTTTCTCTAACTAACCAGCAGGTGGCGTCCACGAGCCACCTGTTCTCCACAAGCCAGATCTCCCCTGCTTAGCCTTTTTGGTGAGTGGGGGAGTGAGTCTTGTGGGGCCCAATTGGTGTACCAAGCTTGCGTGTGTAGTTGGTGTTGCCTGCCCTGTATGTGGGGCGTGTTTCTGGGCAGTCGGGGAGGGGGGGTGGCCCTAACAATCAAATCTCCCTGATGATCCTAGAGTTTTAAAGCTACTGCAATAGTCTAATCCTTCAGTTCAGTCCTGCCACAGTTTTTCTCTGCCACTGACCCACAAGTCTTTGGTATTGGCGTATGGCTCCTGAGACTTGCAAGTGGGCCCCTCTTCCAGGCTGTGCACCCCGGGTCCTCTGTTGAGGGATGACTGTGCTATGTCACAGGTGAGTGCCGTCCCCCCAGGGCAGTTCTTGGTTGCTGGGCTGTGTTGGGAGGCTCCCAGTCTGCTCAAATGATGGCTGAATGGGGCTCTGTTAATTCACACTGCTCCCCCTTCCCAGCTCTGGGACATTCAGCTGAGGTTGCAGGGAAGGCTAATGTCCACGCCCAGTTTTGTGGTGTGTGCCTGTTATTTGAAGCACTTCCGTCACACTGGGTTGTCTGGGGCAGCTCTGGGCTATGGGGCTGGCGATGGGCAGGAGTGTTTCCTGTCCACCAGGATGGTGGCTGTGAGCGGACACCCCCCTTTTCTTGGGAAGTTGTGTTGTTTAGTGAATTTTCTCAGCCACTGGATTATTGCCTTTTGTCTCAGAGCTCTCTTAGTTCTGCTCTTGACTTGACGTGCCCAAATTTCAATTCTTTGAAGCTTTCTGTATTGAGCTTCTTAGAGTAATTGTTTTAGAAAAAGCAAAAAGGATTTAAAAAAAAAAAAAAAAAACGGCCCTCCTCAGAGATCTAATGGGTTATTGAAATGCTAATAGACAAAGCAACCAGGGCCATTAAGGAAAGGTGCACAGGGCAGAGAGATCAGCCTTGCTTCGGGATTTGCATATGCGCCTCAAGGCCTGATCTCCGCCCTTCCCCTTTCTGTGTTCACCAGAACTCCAAAAATCCTCTGTTTTTATTTTGGAGTTTTTCGTGTTGTTTTTTTTCTATGCCTGTCTCCTCTCTGCTGGGCTGGCTGCTCTCAGAGTCTCTGGTGTCTGGTCTCAGTCTATCTATGGTTGGAGTTTGAATCAGTAGAATGAGTTTCCGATAAGAGCAGCCACTGCAATTCTCCCTTCTTCTTCCTGGAGCTGACAGCCCCTCCTCCCCCGGGACTGAGCCTAGCAGGGAGGGGCGCGGGTCCCCTGGCCGCAAAAACTTACAGATTTCGCTGATCTCAGCAGTTCCACATTTTCATGAGTGTTGTATGAAGTATGCCCAAAGACAGATTGCTCTGTGGTGTCCAGTCCACGCAGTTCCTGGCTTTTTACCTACTTTCCTGGAGGAGTAACTAAAACATACAGCTCACCAGTCTGCCATCTTGCCTATTTCGACATTTAGATTTTGTATTCTGTCTTTGTTACATATAATGGAAGTATATTACAGTGTCACTGTTAACTATGGACTCTAATTTATATTGATTTTTATTCCATATACCATCCCATTTTCAACACCTTGAAATGTTGACATGCACTTGTTCCCCTACATGTAAAGATATTCTTATATTTGTAGATTTAATCACCATTGTTGTCCACTGTAGGTTCTGTTACACTATACAGTTTGAGCCACTAGCTTCTATCTTCCCTTCTGGTGTCATACATATGCCAAGCCTTCCTCTTCCAACCATACACTCAGGTTTGTTCAGTGTACTTACAGTATTGTGCTACCATCACTCAGTATTGTGCTATCCACTTCTGGATCTTTTCAATCAATCCTGTTGAACATTCTGTACTCCATCAGAATCAAATGCCCAATCTCTACTCTCTTTCTATCCCCTGATAACTTGTGTTCTCAACTTTAATTCTCAAAGTTCATTCATTAATATTAGACCTTACAAGTGAAAATCATAGAAAATTTGTCCTTTTGTTGGTGGTTAATTTCACTCAACATAATGTCCACAAGGTACATCCACATTTTAATATGCTTCATGAGTTTATTCTTTCTTAATGTAATGTAATATTCCATTGTATGTATATACCACACTTTATCCATTCATCCATTGATGGAATTTGGGATTTTCCATCTCCTGGAAATTATATATAGTCTTGCTATAAACATTGGTGTGAAAATGTCCTTTAGCATTCCTGCATTCAATTCCTCCAAATATATATCTAGTAATGGCTTTTCTGGATCATATGGCAGTTCTATACTTAGTTTCCTGAGGAACTGCCACACAGCGTTCCAGAATTGTTGCACCATTCTACATTCCCACCAAAAGCAAATAATTTTGCCTGTTTCCCAACATCCTCTCCAGCACTTTTACTTACCTGTTTTTGTTTTTATAATGGTCATTAAGTAGGTGTGACATGATATCTCATTGTGGTTTTTGATTTGCATTTCCCTAATAGCCATTGAAGTTGAGCATCTTTTCTTATGTTATTGAGCCATTTGTGTTTCTTCTTTGAAAACTGTCTGTCCATGTCTTTTTTCCATTTTTAATGGGATTGTTTGTCTTTTTGTTGTTCAGCTGTAGGATGTCTTTATATATTCTGGATATTAAACCCTTATCTGATATATGGTTTCCAAATATTGTCTCCTATTGCATAGAATGCCTTTTCCCTTTTCTAACAAATTCCTTTTATGCACAAAATAATTCAGCTTTGAGAAAATACCATCGATCTATTTCTTCTTTCATTGCTCATACTTTGAGTGCAAAGTCTAGGAATCCACCTGATATCACAAGGTCTTTAAGATGTTTCCTTCTATTTCATTCTAAAATTTTATGTTCTTAGCATTAATTTTATGTCTCTGATCCATTTTGAATTAATTTTTGTATAAAGTGTGAGATATGAGTCCTTTTCATTTTTTGTTAAGGATATCTTTTTCTCCAAGCACCATTTATTGCAGAGACTGCTATGTCTCAGTTAAGTTGAATTGATGGCCTTATCAAAGGTCAATTTTCCATAGATGAGAGTGTCTATTTCTGAACACTCAATTTGATTCCATTGGTCTGTGTGTGTGTGTATGTATGTGTGTGTGTGTGCATATATATATATGAGTACCATGTCCTTTTGACCATTGTAGCTCAGTAATATGCTTTAAAGTTAAATAGTGTGACACCTCACACTTCATTCTCTTTCTCTAGATATTTAGTTAATTGGGGCACACTGCCATTCCAAATAAATTTGTTTATTCATTTTCCTATTTCAGCAAAAGTAAGTAGTTAGGATTTTAATTGGTATTTCAGTGAATCTATAAATCAATTTTGGTAGAATTGGCATCTTATGTTTAGTCTTCAAATCCATGAACATGATATATCCTTCCATTTATTTAGGTCTTACTTGATTTCTTTTAGCATTTTTTTTTTTTTTTGTAGTTTTCTGTGTATACGTCTTTTGTGGCCTTGGTTAAATTTATTTCAAATATTTGAAAATTTTGGTTACTATTTTAATAGGACTTTTTCTTGATTTCCTCCTCGGATAGCTCATTACTAGTTGATAGAAACTATGGATTTTTGCATGTTGATCCTGCACCCTGCCACTTTTCTGAACTGATTTATTATTTCTAGCTTAGCTAGAATTTCTACATTTAGTCTCATATCATCTACACACAGAGAAATTTTTCCTTCACACTTTCCAATTTGATCTCATTTGTTTCTTTTTATTGCCTAGTTGCTCTAATTAGAAATTCCAGCACAATGTTGAATAACAATGGTGACAGTAAACAACCTTGTCTTTTTCATCTTAGTGAAAATACTTTCAGTTTTCCACATTGAGTGTGATGTTTGCTGTTGGTTTTGCATATGTTTCATTTTTCATGTTTAGGAAGTGTCCTACTTCTATCATTTGGAGTGCTTTCATCAAGATAGATGTTGAATTTTTTCAAGTGCCTTTTCTACATCAATTGGGATTTTGTAGGTTTTCCCCTTTGATTGATTGATTGTGGTGTATTACCTTAATTGATTATTTTTTTTAAACCAGCCATGCATACCTGGAATAAACCACACTTGATCTTGGTGTACATTTCTTTTAATATGCTGCTGGATTCAATTTGCAAGTATATTTTTGAGGATTTTTGCATCTATATTCATTAAAGTGATTGCCCTATAATTTTACTTTCTTGTATTATCTTTGTCTGGTTTTGGTATTAGGGTGATGGTGACTTCATAGAAAGAATTAAGTAGCATTCTGTCTTCTCCAATTTGTTGAAGAGTTTTAGTAGGATTTGTATTAATTCTTTCTTGATTGCTTTGTAAAATTCATATGTGAAACCATATTATCCATCACTTTCCTTTTTTGGATGCTTTTTGATGAGTGATTCAATCTTTTTTCTTGTTATTGGTTTGCTGAGGTAGATTAATTCTTCTTAAGTCAATTTTGGCTGTTTATGCTTTTTGAAGAAGTTGCCCATTTCATCTGCATTATCCAGTTTTAATTTTTATTGTTTTTTACCAAATAGTTGCTCATAGTATCCTCTCATTATCTCCTTTATTTCTGAGGGGTCAGTAGTTATGTTCCCTTTCCCATATTTTACTTTATGTATTTGCATCCTCTCCTTTTACAGCCTAACTAAGGGTCCATTGTTTTTATTGATTTTCTCAAAAAGACAACTTCCAATGGTGTTTATTCTCTCTATTGTTTTCATGTCCCCAATTTCATTTATTTATGCTCTAATCTTTGTCATTTCTTTTATTCTGTTTGCTTTGGGGTTAGTTTGCTGTTTTTTTTTTCCTAGTTCCTCCAGGTCAACAGTTAATTCCTTCATTTTGCCCTTTCTTTTCTGTTTTTAAAATCACATTCTTATTGTAGAATATAACATATACACATAGAAGTGATAACTTTTCAAGTACAATTAAACAAGTACTTAGAAAATTTCAAAGAGTATTATGGGTTACAGTTCCACAGTTTCAGTTATTTCCCCATTGTAAAATATATTTAGGACAATACATTTCCCTTTCAGCAATACCTTTTCTACAAAACATAAGTTTTGTTATGTTTTGCATTCATTCTCATTTGCCTTGAGATATTTACTGATTTGCATTGCTATTTCTTCCTTGGCCCACAGGTTATTTAAGAGTGTGTGGTATAGCCTCCATATATTTGCTAAATTTACAGCCTATTGCCTGTTACTGACTTCCAATTTCATTCCATTATAATCTGAGAAAGCTTTTCTAGAATCTTAATCTTTTTAAATATATTGTGATTTGCTTTGTGACCCAACATGTGGTCTATCCTGGAGGATGATCCATGAGCATTTCAGAAAAATTTGTACCCTGCTGTGGGGTGTAATGTTCTGTAAATATCTCTTCAGTTTAGTTCATTTATCATAGAATTGAAAACCACTCTCTCCTTTTGAATCCTCTGTCTTAATATTCTATCCATTGATGACAGTGGTGTGTTGAAATCTCCAACTATTATTGTAGAGGTCTATCCTTCTCCCTTCAGTGTTATCAGTGTGTGTCTCATGTATTTTGGGGCACTCCAGATAATTTCATAAATATTTGCTTGTTATGTCATCTCCATGTATTGTCCCTTTTCTTAATACTTAGTGTCCATCATTGTCTCCTTTAACTGTTTTACATTTGACATCTAGTTTGTCTAATATTAGTATAGGTAACTCTGTTCTCTGGTTGTTGTTTGTGTGAAATATCCTTTTCCATACTTTCACTTTCAACTTACTTTTTCCTTGGGTGTAAAGTAAGTCACTTGTAGAGAGCATATAGATGATTTCTGTTCTTTCAATCTTTCTGCCATTATATGTGTTTTGATTGGGGTGTTCAATCCATTAATAATTGACATTTTTATTGTAAAGGATGTACTTTCTTCTACCATTTTGTCTTTTGGAATTTAAGTCAGATTTTATTTCCTCTCTCTCTCTCTCTCTCTCTCTTTCTCACTCTCTCTCTCATTCCTTACTAATAGACTACATTTCTATACCATTCTCCAAACTTTTCTCACCTATCTTTTCTTATCTTCATGTAATGCCACATTTAGTATTTCTTGTAGCGCAGGCTTCTTTTTCTCAAATTCTCTCTCAGTGTCTGTCTGAAAATATCTTACACTTCCCTTCATTTTTGAAGGATAATTTTTCTGGATATAGAATTCTTGTTCAGCAGTTTTTCTCCTTCTGTGTCTTCAATATATCATACTTCTGTCTTCACACCTCCATGATTTCTGCTTTTAAATCTGTAAGTCTTACCAAGCTTCCCTTTTATGTGATTGATCACTTTCTCTTGCTGCTTTAAGAATTCCCTCTTTGTCTTTAAAATTTGAGAATCTGATTATTAAGTGCCTTGGGCTAGGCCCATTTGGATCCATTCTTTTTTGGGTTTGCTGCACTTGTTGGTTCTGTAGTTTTATATGTTTCATAAGAGATGGAAAATTTTTGGTGATTATTTTCCTCCATTATTCTTTCTGTCATTTTCCCCTTCTTTTCTCCTTTGGGACACCAAAGACACACATATTCATGTGCTTCATGCTGTCACTCAATTCCTGAGACCCTGCTTATACTTTTCCTTTCTTTCCTCTATCTGTTCTTTTGTGTGTAGTATTTCAGAATCCTCTCCTCTAGTTCACTATTCTTTCTTCTTCTTCTTCAAATCTGCTGTTGTAAGTCTCCATTGGGTTTTTCATCTCTTCTGCTGTGACATTCATTCCCATAAGTTCTGCCAATTGTTTTTCCAAACCTTTGGATAGCACAATACTACATGATGGTAGTACAATACTGTAAGAATATCAAACATTGCTGAGGGTAAGTATGGTTGAAATAAGACTGCTAGGGGCATGTATGACACCACTAGGAAAGAGAGACCATAAGGATGGGGACTATATAACATAGCAAACTTAGAGTGGACTGAAGCTACAAATATAAGAATGTTTTTACAGGAAGGAGAACAAAAATGTCAACATTACAAGGTGTTGAAAATATGATGGTATATGGAAAATAAAATCAGTGTAAATTGGTGTATATAGTTAACAGTAACAGTGTAATGAAGTATAACAAAGGCAACATACAAAAGCTAAATATCTATAAGAGAGGAATATAAGGAATGGGTATGGTATTTCTGCTGTTGTTTCTCCATTTTATTTTATTTTATTTATTGTTTAATGTTCATTTTTCCCTCTTTTTCTTTGTGGAAAAATGGAAAGATCCTCATATAGAATGCTGTGGTGAATGCATAAATATGAGTTTATACCAAGAACCATTGATTGTTTACTCAGAATGGATTGTATGGTGTGTGAATAAAACTTTAAAAATAAACAGAATGATGCAAGTGCTGGAGAAATGTGGAGAGAGAGAGATGTACCTACTCAGTGTTGGTATAAAAGTAGAATTGTTAACTCATCTGGAGGGCAGTGTGGTGGTTCCACAGGTTACATAGGGTTGCCATATAATCCTGCAACCACATTATTAGGTATATACTTGAAAGAACTGAAAGCAGGGTCATGAATGGACACGTGCACATTGGTGCTTATGGCAGCAGTATTCACAATTTGCAATGGATGCAGGTGACCTAAGGGGACAATGAATGATGAAGGGAAGAGTGAAATTTTCTGTGTATACATAAAAAGGGTGTATACATACAAGGGAATACTGAGCAGTGAAAGAAAGATGAATTTGTGTGGCATGCAACCAGTTAAGTGAAACTTGATAAGAGTATGTTGGGTGAAATAAATAGGAAATGAAAAGATAAAGATAAATACTATAACATGTCACTAATATGGGCTACATAA
The DNA here is from genome assembly GCF_015220235.1 of Choloepus didactylus. Classification (NCBI taxonomy): domain Eukaryota; kingdom Metazoa; phylum Chordata; class Mammalia; order Pilosa; family Megalonychidae; genus Choloepus; species Choloepus didactylus. The sequence goes on from NW_023637615.1 coordinate 1,552,647, forward strand.
AATGTGCAAACACTAAGAATTGGACACAGGATATCAGGGGAAAGCTGATTGTAAAGGTTACTAGGTTGTAAGATCCTAAAGCAATAATATCTATTCCTGAGTTGTTTGTCATTTTTAAATTTTTATATGATGAGCTTTTTGGGTATAATGTGGTCATTGCCTGGAACTTGGTATTTGTGTGACACCTGAGATTCAGAGTTAGAGTTCTGCAGCTACGAAAATCAGCAATAACTCTCACACAGCAACTGATCCAAAAGCTGAAAGAATTCAGACTTCAAATAGACATATGAATGAAGTGCATCTGGTTAGGACTAAGGCAATTAAGACTAAATGGTACAAGATGATATTGACTGTGTTTGAAACCTCAATTTCTGTGTAACACCAAAGGAAGGCATATTTATTTGGTGCAAAATTTATATTTTCTGTAACATATAATGTAATTTAATCTGTATTGTCAGCATCAGTTTATTCAAGCACCATAATTACATGGAACCTTGAATAGGGAGTGATTACTTGTCTGTTTGTACAGGTTAGTATGATACCCTGATATTTCCCAGAGTAATATTGGCAGAAAATTATACATATATTTGCAAAACCACCTTGATGGACTGGTGAAAAATGTGGAAATATTAAACTTCCCCACATGGGGAATTCCTCATATTCTTGGTCACTACCAATTTAACAGTGTAAGTCTTTGATCTTGGGGCTTACCCTTGTGAAACATATTTCTGCCAAGGAGAGGAGGAAGCAAGCCTACTTATAATTTTGCCTAAGTGACAAACCTAAGGAACCTCTTTTATTGCTCAGATGGTCTCTTTCTCTAAGTCAAGTCTGCAGTTAAACTCACTGCCACCCTCTATGTTGTACATGACCCCCAGGGGTCTAAATCTCCCTGACAACATGGGACATGATACCCAGTTTTTGAGTGTGGCCCAATCCCATCATGGGATTTAGAAAGTTTCTTGGGACACTTGGGGAAGAGAAATGAAAAAATATCAGTGGCTGAGATATTTCAAATAGATTTATGATGTCATTCTGGAGATTATTCTGATTTACTATATAGATATCCATTTTTAGTTTTCAGTGTATTAGAATAGCTAGAAGGAAATACCTGAAAATGTTGAACTATTCTGATAGCCTTTTTCTTGAAGTTGGTTGTGCAACTATATTGCTTTTATGACTATGTATTTGTGCAAACCTTGCAATTGACACCCTCTTTATCCAGCTTATGGACATATGAGTAAGAAATTAAGACAAACAAATAAATAATAGGGGTATATGGGGTATGGGAAATTTTGGGTGCTATTTTTTATTCTTATTCTTATCTTTTCTGAGTAATGAAAATGATCAAAAATTAATTGTGACAGTGAGTGCACAACTATATGTTGATACCATTAACCACTGACTGCACACTTTTGACATTACCTAGTATGTGAATATATCTTAATAAAACTGTATTCATATAAAAAGCAAAGTGATCCTAAAGTAGGTTAATTGCATTCCCCTTCCAAATTCATATAATTTCAAATTATCTATGTTCTGAAACTTCAAAAATTTTTCATTGTTGTATATAAATCTTTTATTTTTATCAGTTGAAATAAATCTTTCCTTTACCTGTAAAAATAGAATATATCACTGTGTCTTTTTCCTCATACCTTTTCCCAGAAGGAATATTTATTGTGAGTAATGTATATTCTTCCAAGCCAATTTTCTTATATATATGTATAAAATATAATGTTTGTTTTATACATATGAATTAGATAAGGGTATTCTGGCTGGTGCAACACATCCCAGAATATACAACAGAGAAACACAGCAGAAGGTCATTTCTAGTATGCATAAAGTCATAAACAGCTGTTTGAGTCTGGAAGGCAGCACTCTTCCACAGGGTAATGCAGATATTCTAGCTTCTTCCATATTGGATAAGGTAGCTTCACTGTGTGTCTTCCCGGTTTTCAGTACTTTCCTACATCAATATGTGGCAGAAGAGAAAGAAGCTTTGGGTGATTCTTATGAGTCAGGCCTGGAGTTGGTACAATTAAATGCCAGTCATATCCTATTGGTAAGAAATAAGGCAAATGGAAATATTGAACTGTAAGGAAATATTTGAACTGAAGGACTGGAAAGAAATGGGGGAAAGTAAATGCACAGAAAGTCTCTGCCACATTTTTCAAATTTCAATTTATGCCATTATTCTGCTCAGAATGTTCTGAATCATTTTTATCAATTACCTTGGTTGTTTTCAGATTTTTTCTATTTTCAATTTACATATCATTCTATATATACATATATATACACATATATATACACACATATATATAGTTCAATATATATACTTCATATATATTTATATCAATTTACTGCATCATATAGTTTCTTAATTCCATAGTACAAAGAATTGATTTTCATAAAAAATTCATATTTTATTTATTAATTTTTGTATTCAAATGTTACTTTTCTCATATTTTGTATTGCAAAATATTGTAAAGTATATATCAGTTTAATCTCTGAGTACACATTAATGTATTGAGTAATGTTTCTCTTTATAGTGTTATTCATGGAATTTTCTAGTTAGTTCAGGCTATCACAGTTTCAGTTTTACCTGATTCTGAAAAATTGCATAATATTTATATCTTTCCTCTTGTTTAATGCAGAAATGTTTATAAAGCATTACAATTGAGATGCACTGTTCTATATTTGAGAGTCAGTGAACAAATCAAAGTCCCTGCATTATGATTGAGGTAGAAATAAAAGATAAATAATTAGATATACATGTCAAGTGGTGACATGTCAAAGGAATAAACATAAATATGCATTATAATGTAGTGAGTGATGGTTGCTATTTTCACATATTAAATCCTCAGGGATGATCATTTTGAGGGGTCATTTACACAGCAATAGTAATAAAGTATAAACGAACAATTTGTGTTTATTATGTAAGATTATGAATGGGAAGTGGCAGCCCTACCAGAAATTATTTGCAAATCCCCCTTGTGCCATCATGGAATGTTATTATGTTTTACCAGAGAAATGTGAGGTGCATACCATTTCTCTGTTGAAGTAGTTAAGAAGGGGTTTTGTTATCCTTTATTTTTCCTCTAATATTATGTATCCTGAATAAATATAGAGTCTACTAATGATCCCCCTTTATGAGGAAAGGATCTAGGTTCACAATACTTTTTCTTGGAGGACAGCCAAAGAGAAATATTAAACTAGGAGCATGCACAATCTTACTGGACCTCCTACCATCTTATGGCTTTAAATACCAACTTTATGCTGATGTCTTTCAAATTTAGATTTCCCAGCCCAGGTCTCTTGTAGGTTAAAGATTCATATATCAATTAGCTACTAAACAATTTTACCTGGAGGTATAATGGACATTACAATCTTGACATGGTCAAAACAGAACCACTATCATCATCCCTGGCCCCCATTTCCATCCACAAACTCTGACATTCCCACTAGGGTTGTATCAACAGAAATTTAGAACCAACTTAAAGAAGTCCCTTGAAAAATCAATGCAATCTTTATCATATTTACAGCTTAATTCTATGTAGAAATTGACAAGCTGATTTTAATATTCATATGGAACATCAAATAAACCAGAACAGCTGAAAGAATCTGATGAAGAAGAACAAAGTAGAAAGACTGACACTCCCCAATTTTAAAACTTACTACAAAGCAACAGTAATCAAGACACAGTAATACTGGTGAAAAGTTTGATATATAGATAAATGGAATAAAATGGAGAGTCCAGAAATAAAGACAGCTCTTGTCAATTGATTTTTGACAAGGGTACTAAGAGGTTTCTTAGCAAAATTAAAACAACTTGAAAAACAGATTGAATATGTCAAGTATGTTCAAATTCCATGAGTTTACAATGTCTCTTAAAAATATCTAATTGGCCACCATTGGAGAATAATGATAATGAATCAACTCATTGTTTTCAAAACTGGTAAATAATTTAGCCTGGTTTTCCTATAATAATTGTACTATAGAATTGCATGATAAAGAAGATAAGAGAAGTTTCTCATTGTAAAAAAGAATAAAGGAAAAGGATGGCACTAAAAATGAATGATAGAATTAGAACATAAACATTTTGCAATTCCTAAGGAATATGACACTGACTTTAACTGCCACTAATGTCACAAAAAGAGAGATGACCAGATATTGAATGCCTCCTAATGGGGGACATGTAACCATGAATGAGGCAGTCTTACCAAATAAATCATCCCTAGTTCTGATCCAAATACTGACTGAATATACAGAGAAACAGAACTCCATTAAAAACAACACAGGAAAACAATCAGCAAAACCCATGCTGTGGAAAATTCTTAAGATGAATGGCCCTTTTTTTAACAAAATAATTGTAATGAAAAAGTGAGAAAGAGATATATAAAAGTGAAGCCAGTATGTTTAAAGAAATGTAATTAACCCATTGCAATGGGTTGAATTTATTTGATCCCAATTCAAATGAACTGAAAGGTTTTTTTTTTCTTTTAATTTTGACATTTGAGACAATTGAATTGTGCACACTGACTAAGTATTTTGGGATATGATATTAAATAAACTATGTTCTCAAAAACTATGGACTTCTGCAAAAATGGACTCACAATCCCTCCTCAGGTGAAAAATCAAGAGGTTACTCTTGATTATCCTCTTGCCCCACATTTCCTAACAATTCAGCAGAAAGTCCCATTAGCTCACCCCTAGAAATATTCTGAACTTGACTTCTGTTCATTTCACTGTGACAACCCTAGCTTGAGCCATCCTCACCTCTAACTACTGGACTAAACTCCTAACTGACTTCTCCCTGTCACTACACTTGTCCACCTGCAGTCCATCTTCCACGGAGTGCTCATGCTGATCTTTTATAAATAGCAATCCAATCATATCACACCCCTTCTTAAAATTCTCAGTGGTTTTTCATTGCAACCAGAACAGAACCCAAACTCCTTACCATAGCCAAGATCCTACTCAATCTAATCCTTTACTATCACTTTGACTTCACAACTTTCTACTTCCTCCCTGATTATACACCAACTGCACTGGTCTTCCTTCTGTTCTTTGAGCACACCTAAGGACCTTTACAGTTGATGCTTTTCTCCTCCTGGAACACTCTTTCTTCAGCTTTTTGCAAGACTGCCTCCTTGTCATCAATGATGTCTCAAATGTCATTTTCTCAGAAAGGATTTTGCTGATTGACCTAGCTAAAGTCACACACTCTATATACCTTGAGCCACCCTCTACCACATTATCTCCTTACACTTTCTTCAAAGTACCTATCAATACTTGGAATTATGAAGTTTTATTTTTATTGTCTCTTTCTTACCTCTAAAATCTAAGGACATTGAGGGAGACACTCTGACTCTATTTCCTGCTGAATCCAAACACTGGAAACACTACCTGGCATAAAATATAAAACTTAAAGATGGTTCCTACAAGTCTCCAATCATTGCCATTCACTCCTCATCACTAACTTTCACCAACTTCCCCAAATACCAAACCCTACAAGAGTCCAATCACAATTCTCCACAGATCTTCAATCACTCAACCCTACAGAATCTTCACATCTAAACCTGTCATCCCAGCAAACCCCCAACTCTCTCAGGCTCTTAGTCATGGAATCTTAGAGGACTTTTATTCATTAATTCCCACTAATCATCCCATCACTGAAAACACAATTATGGCTCCTAGATACATTCTAATTTCAGAAACCCAGCATCAATGCTTTTCCCAGATGACATACAGATCACCTGTAATCCCAAAGACACTTCAACATTGACTGCCCACAAACTGCACCTACCACTGTCTCCCCCCTAACACCCAGAGTCCCAGTACCCATCATAATACCCTACTTGCTTTTAAAAGACACTGCTAACCAGACTTCCACAAATATCACATCCTTGACCCCCAGGCCTCCATCACTGATCCCCACAGATACTCCTAATCACCAAACTCCACAGTCCCCAACACTTCCCCTCTCTGACAATCCAGTATCTAATTATCATAGCCACCCATAATTGCTGAATCCCAGACATCCAGAACCATCCACCCCCTAGTCCTTCCCAATCTCTGACAAACCACAAAGCCCCAATTCTTTCTTTACCTGGAACTCTTAGTGTTTATCACAGACTGTCCAAATACTGATTCCTAAACCTTTAGCATTCACTGACCCCAAAGATTCCCCAATTATATGCCATATAACCTTTCAAATACTAAGCCTCTGAATACTCACCATTATTGACCCTAATGATCTTCACAGACTGATTGAAACCCCCAGTCACTGATATTCTATTAAACTTGCTCTGACCACAAAACTGTCCCCACCTAGTAGTCACCCACACTGTGGCACTATCCCAAGGCTCCACCCCAGCCATCTCTAGTGGATACCCACACTTTTAATGGTTCCAGGACTCCTATTCTGGTGCCTTGTCTCAGGCTTTGTCATGATCCAGTTGCAGCAAGAGACAGACATGGCTACTGAGTGGAGCACTGCTTCAGGCAGTCCAGCAGCTTTGATGTTTGCATCTCTGCTGAAACTCCTGCTGGTGTGGTCATCTTGAATATGGCTCCACCTCTACAGTGGAAGTGGGATGTTCTCTTGGGTAAGCTTAAGAGGTGGCAGGGCTGGGTGGAGCAGGGGTGGGTGGAAGGGTAACTTAGAGGCTTCTGGAGTGGTGAGATGGGAGTGAACAGATGCAGAAATCAGTTATTCACTGCAAGAAATTGCTATCTTATGTATCATCCCTGATCCTGAAGTATTTGCATCCTGTCCCTGCCCTCCCAGTCTTGTGTCTGAATGAAGACTGCCCACAAATTTTGGAGTTGCTTTCCTGAATAACTCAGAGCTGCCAGCTGCTGGAAGAGTGGGACTCCTAATGCTTAAATGGGACTTCAGAGGGCTACAACAATAAGATAAATTGGAGCAAGAAAGGAGAAAAGTCCAATCAGGGAAAACAAATTAACCTTGGAAACAGATGATTCATCCTTTCATTTATGATATAAGAACAATAAGGAAAATGAAGCAGTGGGTTAAGTGAACACACCACTCCTCAGTGAGAGACCAGGTTTGATATTTTGGCTAAATTATAAAGCAATTAGTTCAGAAATAATTTCTCAGTGCACACTTTGATATATGCAGAGTATTACCACCATTGTGCAGCAATATTTCCCCTTGGTAGTTGAGAGCAATCACCTCAGCCATTACAGTAATACCCTTCATTTACAGTTGATTCAGAGGCATGAGAAGCACAAAGTGAACAGATGGCAGTCTTAGCTTCCAGTTCTAAGAAATCATTGTTGTGTATCCTTGTAGGAATACTCCTCCTTTAGGGACTAAGACATGTAGACAAGTGTAGCTTAATGTTGCATGCTCAAGAAGCCAAAAAAGATTCTAGTGGATCACTAGGGGTGATGGTGAGAGGTCCCACTCTAATTTCCATCCCTGGATTCCTGGATCCAAGTATTCTGGTATGGGAGAAACAGCAAAATAGAGTGGATGCTGATACTGAGAATACTCAGCCTCCTGGAGAAAAGTGCCCCATCCCTGCAAGGTATTGCTCCTAAATGGCAATGTTACCGAGTCTGTAACAGCCATTCCAGTGTTCTAAGAACCCAGGATTATGGCAAACATTGTAAGATCAGAGAATTCCATGAGCATGTGCCCATTCTTGCAATTCATTTGCTGTAAAGAGGATTCCTAGATCAGAAGCAATGCTGTGTGGGAAACCATGATGGTGAAAAGGCACACTGTAAATCATGGATTGTAGTTTTAGTTGAAGCACTGAATGCAAGGAAGGTAAACCCATATCCAGAGTACATTTCTACACCAGTTAGAACAAATGGCTGCCCCTTCCATGGTGGAAGTTGTCGAATGTAATCAACCTGCTATGAGGTAGCAGGCTGATCACCTTGCAGAATGGAGCAATATCAGGGACTGAATTTGGGTTTCTGCTGATGGCAAGTTGGGCACTCAGCAGTGACTGTAGCAATGTTGGCCTTGGTAAGTGCCAGTCCATGTTGCTGAACCCATGAATAACCTCCATCCCTACCACCATGACCACTTTTTCATGAGCCCATTGCACAATGACAGGAGTGGCTGTGGAAAGAGGCTGACTGGTATCCACAGAACAGGTAATCTTAACCACTTGATTATTAAAACCTTCCTATGCTGATGTCACTCGCCAGTGGGCATTCACATGGGACACAGATTTCTTCATGTTTTTTGCTCCTCAGAAAAGTCTATCCACATACCTCTTCCCCAGACCTCTTTGCCACAGTTTTCTAATCAAGATCCTTCCAAATCTCTGACGATCCATCCAAACCATTAAGAACAGCTCATAAATAAGTATACAAGTACACCTCTGGCTAGTTCTCCTTCCAAGAAAAATTAATAACCAAGTTGAGTACTCATAGTTCTACCCACCAGGAACATTTCCTCTCACAACCATCTTTCAAGGACATCCCAGAAAGAGGCTGCAGTGCTGCAGCTGTTCACATTTGAGTGGTACTAAAATATCATGCAGTACCATTGATAAACCAGGCCAGAGTTTTCTCATCCTCAGTCAATTGACTGTAAGGGGCTCCCCAAGAGGCCATAGCTATGGACAGGGAAAGAGAAGGTAATGTGGCAGGAGCAAGGGCCATGGGTATTTAGGTCACTTACTCAAGTAAATTACTTGTGCCTTTAGGACCAGCTTGAGCCCTATATCATACATAATATTTCCATTTAATTATGGAGTGATGCTGTCCTTGCCCAACATTATAGCTTGATGGCCTAGACAATCCCCAACTCATGATAGACAACTCCATTCTTATGGTAACTTTGTGGCCATTGTTAAGCATTCTTTCTCTACCAAGGCCCAGCAGCATGATGAAAGCTGTTTCTCAAAAGGAGAATAACAATCTGCAGAGGATTGTGAGGATTTACTTCAAAATCTTAAGGGCCTACATTTTTATTCACCTAATGAAGCTTGCCAAAGTCTCCAGACAGCATCTCTATTTGCCAGTGAAATTACACCTGGGCATCATGCCTATTTTTTGGTCATAGGAGGGGCCATATGCCACAGCTTATCCTTCACTTCAGATGGGATATCTCCACATTCCTCACACTACTGGACACCCATACATTTACTGAGGTGGAAGGCCCTGTATTTTTTTTTTTTTTTTGGATTTATCTTCCATCCTCTGACATACAACTGCCTTACCATTAAGTCTAGGTTAGTTGTTACTTCTTGCTCACTAGATCCAGTGAACATGATTTCATCAATATAATGGATGAGAGTGATGTCTTGTGGGAGGCAGGAATGATCAAGTTATCTACAGACAAGATTTTGACAGGGCTGGAAAATTGATATACTCTGAAGTAGGATAGTTTAGTTATACTGCTGACCCTGTCAACTGCATCCAACTGTTTCTTGTGGAGCTTGATAGCAGCTATTGGCAATAAAGCATTTGCCAGATCAATAGCTGCATACCAGGTACCAGGGGATGTGTTGATTTGCTCAAGCAATGATATCACATATGGAAAAGCAGATGGCTATCATAAACCTGCTTATGTTTGTGATAATCCACTGTCATCCTCCAAGACCCATCTGTTTTCTGCACAGGTCAAATAAGAGAGTTGAATGGGGAATGTGTTGGGCATCTCAAGCCCTGCATTCTTCAAGTTCTTAAGAGTGGCATTAAGCTCTGAAATCCCTCCAGGAATCCAATATTGCTTCTGATTCACTAATAAGTTGACTTTGAGTTCATCAAAATTGAGATTGCCTGGGATGGGCTTGACTGAATCTGGTGAGTCTGTAAAGGGGATAGAATCCTTCCTGAAGTCAGAGATTTGAATTATGAGAGGTCAAATAGAGAGGACCATGTGGTAAAGACCTGAGGGCAGCTTCTGGGTACTGAGAGTAGTCTTTGGTCAATAACTAGCAAGACAAGGATTTTCTCAGTCATACAATCACAAAGAATTATATCTGCCAATAGCCTAAGAGAGTGAGGAAACTTGGAAGTGGATTTTTCCCTAGTAAGGCCTCCAGATTAGTTCACTGCCAGCCAACATATTGATTTCAATTTTGTGAGACACTGATCAGAGATTTCAGTGACACTCTGTCCAGAATTCTGGCCTAAAGAGACTATGAGATAATAAAAGTATGTTTTAATTCAATTTTATTAAGATATATTCACATACAATATAATCATGCAAAATGTATAATCAGTGGTTCATGGTATCATTATATAGTTCTGCATTCACCACAAAATCATTAGTTGAACATTTTCAGTAATCAAAAAAATAAAAATAAGAATAAAAATCAAAATATAAAAGAGCACCCCCAAAATCCAATTCCTCTTTCCCCTGCATTATTTAGTTTTTGCCTTTACCTTCTTATCTTACTCACCTGTCCATAAACTGAATAAAAGGAGTGTCAGTCACAAAGTTTGCAGTCATGCCACAAAATTATATAGTTATACAATCATCTTCAAGAGGGAAGACTACTGGATTACAATTCAATAGGTTCAGGGATGTGCCAGTTTGGAAGTATTATGTCCCCCAGAATACCATGTCCCTTTATGAAATCTTGTAGGGGCAGATCTATTAGTGCTGATTAGGTTGGAATCTTTGGATTAGGTTGTTTCTGTGGAGATGTGACCAACCCACTGTGGGAAATGCTTTGACAAGATTATTTCCATGGAGATGTGGCCCTGCCCATTCACAGTGGGTCTTGATTGATTTACTAGAGTACTTTAAAAAGAACCACTCAGGCCAAGACATTGCTGCAGCCAAGGGAGATATTTTGAAGATGGCCACTGAAAGTTGATGCTGACATTTTGAAGAATGCAAGGAGCTGAGAGAAGTGCTGGAACACAACCCAGGATCACAGATGCCAGCCATGTGCCTTCTCAGCTAACAGAGATTTTCTGGATGCCAATGATCTTTCTCCAGTGAAGGTATCCTATTGTTAATGTCTTACCTTGGAAACTTTATGGCCTTAAGAGAGTAACTTTGTAGTCAAAAAAACCCTTTATAAAAACCAGTCATTTCTGGTGTTTTACAAAATGGCAGCATTATCAAACTGGAGCAAGGTATTTCTCTCTGGCTATTCTAATACACTGATAACTGAAAAGGGATATCTATATAATGCTTAAGAATAAATTGCAGAATGACCTCTCAACTCCATTTGAAATCTCTCAGCAAATGAAACTATTTTGTTTCATTTCTCTTTCCCTTTTTTTTTGGTTAGAAAGACTTTCTCAATCCCACAATGCCAGGGCCAGATTCATCCCCAGGAGTCATGTCCCATGTCCCACAATGCCAGGGAGCTTAACATGACTGGGAGTCATGACCTACATAGGGGAAAGGGCTGTAAGTTTACCTGCAGAGTTGGCTTAGAAAGAGAGACCACATGTGAGCAACAAAATAGGTTCTCTGGTGATAACTCAAGCAAAATTATAAGTAGGCTTAGGTTCTCCTTTGCAGGCATAAGTTTCATAGGGAAAGCCCCAATTTTCCAGGCTCAGTCTATTAAACTGAAGTCCCCAGTTCTTGCAAGAACATCAGGAATCCCACAGGTGGGGACATTTAATATTTCAACATTTCCCCCACTTCCTCAAGGGGGCTTTGCAAATATTTCTTGATTGTCTGCAAAAATTACCCTGGGAAGAATGGGGCACCAGACTAAACTGTAAAAACCAACAAGGTCTCACATCCTATTCAAAGTTAAATATAATCATGGTGTTCAAATGAACTGACCAAACAAGTTAAATTAGATATTGTGCTATGGAAAATATATTTTGCACTGAATACACTTCTCTTTCTTTGTTTATAGTATCATCATAATTTTTTTAATTTCTTCAGGATCTGCAGTAATGTCACTTTTCTCATTTCTTATTTCATTTATCTGGGTCTTCTCTCTTTTTGGTTTTGTCAGTTTAGCTAGGGGCTTGTCAATCTTGTTGATCTTCTCCAAGAATGAATTTTTGGAGTTATTTATTCTCTCTATTGTTTTTTGTTCTCCATGTCATTTATTTCTGCTTTAATCCTTGTTATTTCTTTTCTTCCACTTGGTTTAGGATTGGTTTGATCTTAATTTTCTAGCTTCTTCAGTTGCCCATTAGTCCTTTGTTTTTAGCTTTTTCTTCTTTTTGGATGAATGTGTTTAGTGCTATAAATTTCCTCCTCTGTACCACTTTTGCTGTATCCAATAGTGTGATGGTTATGTTCATGTGTCAACTTGGCCAGGTGATGCTACCCAGCTGTCTGGTCAAGCATGCACTGGCCTAACTGTGGCTGTGAGTACATTTGTGACTGGTTAATAAACCAACAGGCTGGTTTATTAAATCATCAGTTAATTGGGTAAAGCTGTGACTGATGACTCAAAGAAGGGCATGTCTTCCACAATGAAAGAATGTGGTTGGCTGGATTTAATCCAATCAATTGAGGACTTTTAAGTGAGACAGAGAAAGGACCTTCACTTCTTGGCTGCCCAGCAAAGTATTTCCTGAGGAGTTCATGGAAGTTGCAAGTTCATTTCTTGAGGAGTTCATCTAACCTGTTCATCAAAGTTGCCATCTCAACTTTATGAGTTCATTGAACATCTATATTGGAATTGCTAGTATGCTGACTGCCCTACAAAATTTGAACTCATGCATACCCACAGTTGCATGGGGCACTTTAATAAATCTTATATTTATAGATATCTCTCATTGATTTGCTAATACAACTTGGTACTGGGAGTGGTTCTTGACAAACCAAACCTTATAAAGGGCTTTTACAATTTGTTTTCTACTCTGATTAGTCTCAAAGACACTAATGATTCCATTTCTGATAATGAAGATGGCATTGACAGCACATGGTGTTAGTTGGCAATGGAGATATGCAAAATAGCTCCATTTGATTCTCCTAATCATATTCTTGTGTGAAGCAAGGTTCTGGATGACAGCATTTTCAACACCTTCATAAAGTTTTGCAGAATTAAGAGGTATAGTGATGTTGTCTGGCTCGTCTTAGATATGTTGGATAAAGTTGTAAGAGAAAGGGATGAGCTAAAGGCTTGAAGTTTAAAACTTAAGTGCCATATGACAAATGTAAATGTTTCTATGTGTGCCCTGAAAGAGAATCTTATTTCCTTTGACCACAGACTTGAGATTTCAAAACTAGATGCAGACCCTTATTGTGCAAGTAGAAGATTTGCAATTTAAACTAAAACCTCAAAGTCTCAGGGTATCTGCTGTTAAAATATAGATATTGATTGGAAAAGAATGGGATCTTGAAACTTGGGATGGGGTCCTATGGATTGATAATAATGGTGGTGAGGACATTGGAATCCTGGATACTACTGAGTCATTGTTAGATTTACCTGTAGTGGGCTGTCCCGAGGAAACAGCTTCCCCACATCCAGTCTGCCCTATGGAGCCTGCCATCCAACCTCCTTCTAAAGGGATTAACACTTCAGTGCCTGCTAATCCTTTAATCACCTCCCCTGTGGAAGCAACCCTCACTCCTCTGTCTGGAGAGATTAATCCTGTTTTATGAGATGAAAGCACAACAGAATGTCCTGAGGTAAATGGCTTGAGAGATACTTCTAATAATTTTCATTACCCACCCCACCACCAGTCTTTGCTTCAAGACCTATAACTAGACTAAAATCCCAACAGGCCCTGAAGGGTGAGGTACAAAGTGTGACCCATGAGGAAGCATGCTATATTCCAAAAGAACTGTATAAGTTTTCCAACTTATAAAAACAGAAACTAGGGGAATATATGTGGGAATGAATATTAAGGGTGTGGGATAATGGTGGAATGAATATAAGGTTGGATCAGGCTGAACTTACTGATAGGGGCCCATGAAGCAGAGATTGTGCATTCATTGTTGTAGCTTGAGGGGTTATAAAGGGTGTTAACAGTTTTTTTGGTTTGTTGGCTGAAACATAGATCAAAAGGTGGCCAGCACTACCAGAGGTTGAAATACCAGAACTGCCCTGGTATAATGGGATTCAAAGGCTTAGAGAGATTGGAATGTTAGAGTGGATTTATCATGGAAGATCTGCTAACACACCCCTGGAATGTCCAGAGGACATACCTTTTACCAGGACTGTTAGGGATAAATTTGTGAGACTAGCTCCATCATCCAAGAAGAGCTCTGTAGTTGTCCTTTCCTGCAGGTCAGATATTACTGTAGGAATGGCTGTAACTAAGCTGGAATCATTAAACACAATGGGGATGACTGGACCCTGAATCACCTGAAGCCAAGTGGCTACAGTTAATCACCACAGATGAGGTGGGTGCAGCTCCTATAATGGAAAACAGGCTCAAAGCAGCAATCAAAATAATCTGATTCACAGAGACTTATGACATTGGCTAGTAGATCATGGAGTACCAAGTAGTAAAATAGATGGGCAGTTGACTAAATTTTTGTTTGAACTATATAAGCAGAAGCATTCTACATCAAGTGAACAAAAGTCTCCCTTGAATTACAAAAAGAGAGACTCATGGCCCCTTAATCAGTTCCTAGACTTGAGACAGTTTACAGATCCAGAGCCCCTTAAATGAGGGGAAGGCTGGGTACACTTGGGGCAGGATCTTATTACACTACCAAAAATTTTTGCTGTTAATCTTCCTCCAAGCCTTCCCTAGGGGGACCTATGGCATCTTACCAGAGTACCTGTGCATTGGGGAAAAGGAAATGATCAGATATTTCATGGATTATCAGACACTGGTTCAGAAGTGACATTAATCCCAGGAGACCCAAAACATCACTCTGGTCCACCAGTCAGAGTTGGGGCTCATGGAGGTTAGGTGATTGATGTAGTTTTAGCTCAGATCCATCTCACAGTGGGTTCAGTGTGTCCCTGGACCCATTCTGTGGTTATTTCTGCAGTGCTGGATTGCATAATTGGAATAGACTTACTCAGCAACTGGCAGAATCCTCACATTGGTTCCCTGTTCTCATGGAGTGAGGGCTATTATGGTAAGAAAGGCCAAATGGAAGCCACTAGAACTGCACCTGCCTAGCAAAATATTAAATCGGAAACAATACCAGATTCATAGAGGGATTGCAGAGATTAATGCCACTCTTAAGGACTTGAAGGATGCAGGGGTTCTGATTCTCAACACATCCCCATTCAACTCTCTTATTTGGTCTGTGCAGAAAACAGGTGGGTCTTGGAGGATGACAGTGGATTATCGTAAGCTTAACCAGGTGGTGACTCCAATTGCAGCTGCTGTTCCAGATGTGGTATCATTGCTTGGGCAAATCAACACATTTCCTGGTACTTGGTATTCAGGTATTGATCTGGCAAATGCCTTTTTCTCTATAGCTGTTAGTAAAACCACCAGAAATAGTTTACATTCAGCTGGCAAGGCAGACAGTATACATTCACTGTGCTACTTCAGGGGTATATCAATTCTCCTACCCTATTCATAACATTGTCTGCAGGGATATTTATCCTTTCTCCATCCCACAAGGCATCACACTGTTCCATTATATTGATGATATCATGTTGATTGTACCTAGCAAGTAAGAAGTAGCAACTACTTTAGATTTGTTAGTAAGGTATTTGTATGTCAGAGAATAGCAGATAAATCAGACAAAAATACAGGGGTCTTCCACCTTAGTAAAATTTCTAGGTGTCCAGTGGTGTGGGACATGTCAAGATATCCCTTATAAGGTGAAGGATAAGTTATTGCATCTGGCCTTTCCTACAACCAGAAAAGAGGCACAATGCTTAATTGACCTCTTTGGGTTTTCTATACAATATATTCCTCATCTGGGCATGCTACTCTGGCCCATTTACCAAGTAAACTGAAAGTCTTCTAGTTTTGCATGTGGACCAGAAAATGAGGCTGTGCAACAGGTCCCGGCTGCTGTAAAAGCTGCTCTGTCCATAATGCTGAGCGAAATAAGCCAGGCACAAAAAGAGAAATATTATATGCTACCACTAATGTGAACTTTGAAAAATGTAAAACAAATGGTTTATAATGTAGAATGTAGGGGAACTAGTAATAGAGAGCAATTAAGGAAGGGGGAACAATAATCCAAGAAGAACAGATAAGCTATTTAACGTTCTGGGGATGCCCAGGAATGACTATGGTCTGTTAATTTCTGATGGATATAGTAGGAACAAGTTCACAGGAATGTTGCTATATTATGTAACTTTCTTGGGGTAAAGTAGGAACATGTTGGAAGTTAAGCAGTTATCTTAGGTTAGTTGTCTTTTTCTTACTCCCTTGTTATGGTCTCTTTGAAATGTTCTTTTATTGTATGTTTGTTTTCTTTTTAACTTTTTTTTCATACAGTTGATTTAAAAAAGAAGGGAAAGTTAAAAAAAAAAAAAAAAAAGAAAAACAAGGAAAAAAAAAAGATGTAGTGCCCCCTTGAGGAGCCTGTGGAGAATGCAGGGGTATTCGCCTACCCCACCTCCATGGTTGCTAACATGACCACAGACATAGGGGACCGGTGGTTTGATGGGTTGAGCCCTCTACCACAGGTTTTACCCTTGGGAAGACGGTTGCTGCAAAGGAGAGGCTAGGCCTCCCTATGGTTGTGCCTAAGAGCCTCCTCCCAAGTGCCTCTTTGTTGCTCAGATGTGGCCCTGTCTCTCTAGCTAAGCCAACTTGAAAGGTGAAATCACTGCCCTCCCCCCTACGTGGGATCAGACACCCAGGGGAGTGAATCTCCCTGGCAACGTGGACTATGACTCCCGGGGAGGAATGTAGACCTGGCATTGTGGGACGGAGAACATCTTCTTGACCAAAAGGGGGATGTGAAAGGAAATGAAATAAGCTTCAGTGGCAGAGAGATTCCAAAAGGAGCCGAGAGGTCACTCTGGTGGGCACTCTTACACACACTTTAGACAACCCTTTTTAGGTTCTAAAGAATTGGGGTAGCTGGTGGTGGATACCTGAAACTATCAAACTACAACCCAGAACCCATGAATCTCGAAGACAGTTGTATAAAAATGTAGCTTATGAGGGGTGACAATGGGATTGGGAAAGCCATAAGGACCACACTCCACTTTGTCTAGTTTATGGATGGATGAGTAGAAAAATAGGGGAAGGAAACAAACAGACAAAGGTACCCAGTGTTCTTTTTTACTTCAATTGCTCTTTTTCACTCTAATTAATATTCTTGTTATTTTTGTGTGTTTGCTAATGAAGGTGTCAGGGATTGATTTGGGTGATGAATGTACCACTATGTAATGGTACTGTAAACAATCGAAAGTACGATTTGTTTTGTATGACTGCGTGGTATGTGAATATATCTCAATAAAATGAAGATTAAAAAAAAAGAAAAAAAAAGCTGCTCTGTCACTTGTACCATATGATCCAGCTGATCCAATGGTGCTGGAAGAGGCAGTGGCAAATAGAGATGCTGTTTGGAGCATCTGGCAGGCTCCTATAGGAGAATCACAATGCAGGCCCTTTGGAATTTGGAGCAAAGCCTTAGCATCCTCTGCAGATTACTCTCCACTTGAGAAACATCTTTTGGCCTCCTATTGGGCCTTAGTAGAGACAGAATGCTTAACCATGAGCCACCAAATTAACATGAGAGCTTAGTTACTTATCACAAGGTGGATGTTGTCTGATCCTCCAAACCATAAATTTGGGCATGCACAGCAGCACTGCATCATAAACTGTGAATGGTATATATGAGATAGAGCATGAGTGGGTCCTGAAGGCACAATTAAGTTACATGATGAAGTGGCCCAAATGACTATGTCTCTTACACCTGCCACATTCCCTTCTTTTCCAGCCTACAGCTATGACATCTTGGGATGTTCCTTACAATCAGTTCACTGTGGAAGAGAAAACTCAGGTGTGGTTTACAGATTGTTCTGCCAGATATGCAGGTACCCCCAGAAAGTGGAAAGCTTCAGCATTGCAGACCCTTTCTTGGATGCCCCTAAAGGAGAGTGGTGAGAGGAAATCCTTTCAGTGGGCAGAACTTCAAGCTATGTGCCTGGTTGTTCACTTTGAATGGAAGGAGAACTTGCTAGACATGTATTTGTATACTGATTCATGGGCTGTTGCTAATGGTTTGGCTGAATGGTCAGGGACTTGGAAGGAACATGACAGGAAAACTGGTGACAAAAACACCTGGGGAAGATGTATGTGGATAGACCTTTCTGAGTGGGAAAATCATGAAGATATTTGTGTCCCATGTGAATGCTCACCCTAAGGTGACTTCAGCAGAAAAATATTTTACTAATCAAATTGATATGGAGACCTGTTCTATGGATAATATACAGGTTCTTTCCCTGGCCATACCTGTCATTGCCCAATGGGCTCAAGAACACAGTGGCCATGGTGGTAGGGATGGAGGTTATGCATGGGCTCAGCAACATGGACTTCCACTCACCAAGGCTGACCTTGCCACAGCCACTGCTGAGTGCCCAATCTGCCAGCAGCTGAGACCCACACTCCATCCTTGATATGGCACCATTACCCAAGGTGATCAGCCTGCTACTTTGTAGCAGGTTGATTACATTGGACCATTTCCACTATTGATAGGGCAGCAACACCTTTTTACTAGAATAGAAACATACTCCAGATAAAGGTTTGCTTTCCCTGCAAGAAGTTTCCACCAAAACTCCCATCCATGATCCATGGACTTACAGAATGCATTATCCAATGTCATTGTATTCCACACAGCATTGCCTCTGACCAAGGAACACAATTCCCACAAGTGAAGTGTGTGAATGGGCACATGCTCATGGAATTCTCTGTTCATACCATGTTTCCCATCATCCAGAGGCAGCTGGGTTGATAGAACAGTGGAACAGCCTATTGAAGACTCAATTACAGCTCCAACTAGGTTGCAGTATCTTGCAGGCCTGGGGCAGTGTTCTCCAGGACTCTACATATGTTCTGAATTAACATCCACTCTATGGTGCCATTTCTCCTATACCCAGGATTCATGGGTCCAGAAATCAAGAGGTGGAAACAGGAGTGGCACCACTCACTAGTACTCTTATTGATCCACTAGGAAAATTTTTGCTTTCTGACTTTGCAGGCTTAAGCTCCGCTCATCTACAAGTTTTAGTTCCAAAATTAGGAGTGCTTCAATGAGGAAACACAACAATAACACCATTCAACTGAAAATTATCCAGTGATAATTTCCATGGAGTTATGGCCCCCATCCATTCAGTATGGGCCTTAATTAGTTCACTGGAGCCATATAAAAGCTCAGACAGAAGGAGAAAGCTTGCTACAGCCAAGAGGGACACTTTGAAGAATGCACAGAAGTTGAGAGTGATGCTGCAGAGACATTTTGAAGATGGCCATTGAAAGCCAACTTTTGCTCCAGAGAAGCTATGAGAGGAAAAACACTCCAAGAGCAATTAAGAGTGACATTTTTGAGGAACTGTAGTCTAGAGAGGAACTTCTTGGGAGAAAGCCATTTTGGAAACAGAACTCTGGAGCAGATGCCAGCCACAGACCTTCCCAGGTAACAGAGGTTTTCTGAACACCACTGGCCATCCTTCAGTGAAGGTACCCTATTGTTGATGACTTCCCTTGGACACTTTACAGCCTTAAGACTAACTTTGTAACCAAATGAACCCCCTTTATAAAAGCTGATCCATTTTTGATGTTTTGTGAAAAGGCAGCATTAGCAAACTGGAATAAATGTGTTCAATGAACTGCTCAGGAAATGAACTGGCAGCTTCAGTGAACTCACAAATTCTTCACTGGTTAGCTGAAGAAGTGAAGGTCCTCTAACTTTCTAGCTTAAGCATCTTCAATTGGTTTGATTAAATGCTGCTGAATGCATTCTCTCATTTTTGAAGACACACTCTTCATTGATGTAATCAGTCACAGCTGCAGCCAAGTTGTCTGATGACTTAATAAACCAGTCTTCTGGTATATTAACCAGCCACAAATATCCTTGCAGTAGCAGTTAGGCCAGTGCTTGCTTGACCAGACACCTGATACCATCACCTGGGAAAGTTGACACATGAACTTAACCATCACAAGAACTCATACCAGTGACTGTCAGTGTCATCTTAATTGTTGGAAAGGGAGTCATTAGTGCCTTGGAATTTATTCACAGTAAAAAATAAATTGTAAAAGCCCATTATAAGACTGTTTCTCAAGGATCTCTCTTGGTGCCAAGCTGTATTAGTGCAGGTTATATAGGGAAAGACAACCAACAGGAGATATCTGTAATCATGAGATATTACAAGTGTCTAACACAACTGTGGGGTGCACAAGTCCAAATTCTATAGGACAGGCTGGAATGTGGGAATTCCAAAGAAGGCCTTCAATGAACTCTTCAGGACAAGCTGGCTGGCTGAGGAAGAAATAAATGTTCTCCCTTCTCCCTTAAAAGTCTTCAAATGATTGGATTAAATCCAACTGAATGGATTCCCTTATTGCAGAAAATGCTCCCTTAATAGATCATAGATGCTATCAGCCAAAGATGCAATCAACTGAGCACTGATTTAATAAAGTAGCTTTCTGGTTTAATAAGCAGCAATGGAAGGTCCTTGTCATAACATTTAGACCAGTACTTGCTTGAGCAGACAACTGGGCACCATCACCTCACCAAGTTGACACATGAACTTAACCATCACACAATTTACTCTTAAACTCTCCCAATAATGCTTTTCCCTAGTCTTCTGGCATCCACCATTGGGCCTGGCAAGATATTTTTGTTTTAAATGCTTTTGGAAACAAATCAAATATGGCCCCATTTTTTCTATATCCTTATTTCATCTTTGTATGCTTCCCTACATTTGAGTGGACAAGAAACCTGTGATTTGATAGGATATCCATACCATGTGTAGGTGCCTAATAAGTTAGCTTTCAGTTTAACAAAATAGAGATTGTCTGGGGTGGGCTTTACCTAATTAGGCCAGCCTGTAAGGGATATTTGCTCCTTTCTACTACTAAGAAGAACTAATGGAGAATATGGGACTCTGAAGCTCACAATAACATCAGTAATGAAGTCCTTTAAACAAGGAGGCATGTTCAGTGTTTGTGGGTAGGTTGGGATTATTGACTGCAAAGGGACATAAGGAAAATACTCTCTATATATTGACTGGACTGGTGGTTACATGGGTGAGTAAATATTTGTAAAATTGTCCTAATGTACAAAATTCAGTTCTGTGTAATACTTGAATATTATGCAACCTCTAAAGTTTATAAAAAGAAAATGTAGGTGGTAAAATAAGAATAAATAAATAAATAAATAAATGGAATAAAAGGTTGCAGCAGGTAACTGAACACATGCAAGGACATTTATAAAATCACAGTAGTAAATGATTAATTTTAAGGAAATTTATTGTTGCTCATGAATCAAAGAACATACAGCTTTAATTCATCACCAACACATCTTGGACAACCCCCCAATAAATACAGTTTAATCACATGATTTCTAGTCTTCACCCCAATTTGTTCTATAACCTTACACCTAGAGGAACCACAGTGTCAAGTAAACCTTGCAGAAATTGCAAAATTACTGCGCAGTGCAAGACAAAGCAAGAATTACACCTTGTAAGACCTGTGGGGGAAGTGAATCCAAGGAATGAAAGTCCTCAGGATTTCAGGTCCTAGGAGAATGGAGGGATTCTCCTGTGGATGTCCATCCTTGGGCTTGTCTCCTGGAAAAACTGTCCCATTTATCTAAGGTGAAATTGCATAAAAGTAGGTATTTCCTCTGAGCAGAAATATTACTTGGATACTTTGATTTCTAGCCTTCATTGGGAAACCCCTTGCCTTGGTCCACAGATGCTGTTCACATCCCTGAACTGGGCATGCAGGATGCCCAGGGCAATGTGTCTCAAGCCAGTTGGGCCTGGGTCCCAGAGGAAGCTTGGGATGGTTGTTGGGATGCAGTGACACCTACCAGTCAGAAGGATGTCTGGAAGGCACTGGGCAGGATGTGGGCCAGGACTGTTCTGCCAGCAGGGAGTCAAACACCACAACTGCCCAGTGCACCACTGGCCACCATGGGGCAGCTGCCAGCAGAGTTGGGTGCCCTGCCACCCAGAGGTTTCCTTGGTGCTCCTGGTTGGCACTCACATGAAGGTGACCCTTGGGCCCACAGTTTGCTCATGTCCATGTACAGTGCACACTGGCTGGTGAAGAGACCAGAGATCAGGTGGGTAACTTGCTCACAGAATTCTGGTGACAAATGTCTGAGGCTCTTGGTGAAGGTGGGCCTGGAGTTCTAGTTCCCCAAAGCCTCATCAGCTATGTTCTGGGCTTTGTCTTTGGATCCTTGGTGTTCTGGGTTATGTTTGTAGGACCTGCTGCTGGAGAAGTACTGACAGAAGTCACTGGGACAGCTGAGGCCCCACAGATCCCCTTTGCAACCTCACCACTCCTATCCTGCCTGCCCATCATCCCCCAACTCATTTCCTGCAACTCTGTGGCCCCTCCTTGGCTCCAGTAAAAACCTGTGCCAAGACCCAAAGCCTCTTCTGTGGCCTTGAAGGCTCCAAGCACATCTCCCCATGACCACCATTTCCATCCTGATATGCTATGCAGCCACTGAGCACTGAGTGAACCACTCAGGTCCCTCACATGCATCCTCACAACAATACTAATGCACAGGCCAAAAATCTGTCTCCTATGGAGTAACATCCTGCTCTGATGGAGTCATTCTGTCCTTTCCTCTCCCTTCCACCCCCATGGCCATCCCTTCTGATTTCTTCCAAGTTCTTCATTGGCTCTGAAGGAGATCCATTGTGGCTTCTCTGCCACTTAAGCCTGTCCTCTGTGACCACCTTGCTCTGCCTCAAGCTGCTTGTTGGTGAAAAGACAGACAGAGAATGACTGAATGGTCCCTGACTCAACTGTAGTCTGGAAGTCTGTTGGATAGTTGATCACAGCAGGCTCCACATGAGAGGATAAACACACCATATATGCACTGCTAGGTTCCTGACTTCCTTTAGTTTCTCCCAGCCTCCAATCCCAAGCCACAGACCTGAGCCATTTCCACTATTCTGCATAGGTCTAGGATGCCTGGCATGCTCTCATAGACACTCTTTCAAGCCCTCACCCAGAGGACAGCTCAGCTGGCAGAGCCACTGACCCTATGCAATCTGGCCTGAACCTGGGATTTTGCCCACCATGTTTGGTGGTGTGCCCATCACATCTTCTGGATTCTCCTGCTTTTCCCATCCCCACTACAATCCCTGTGTTTCCCAAGCTGACATGAACCTTTCCAATCAACAGCCCCACCAAGAATCAGGAACCATATCTTGTCTATGCTGACAGTCTTCACAGATCCCCAAGGATCCCTTCTTTGTCTTTAATAAGGGAGAAAATCCATTCTTATAACCTTCAAAGGGCTGTTCCCTCTTGGAACAAATGTCTCTGAGTTTTCATGACCAGGGCTTTTGCCACTTGGAGACCATTCCATTTCATGCACATCTCCCACCTGAGCCACATGTTTGGTTGCCTAAGGAGCAGACCCTCAAATGACCAGTTACACAGATTTTCCTTTCATAAAACCAGGACCCTCTGCTGGGTTGTCCAATTGAAACAGGAAAACACCCAAGGACTTCTCAAACATGTTCAGAGTTTCAATGTTTACTCCATGCTCAATATAATTCCAAGTGGAAAGCCACAGATTTCTAGGGTAAAAAAGTGGTAATAGGTGGCTGATGCAGTGAAAGTCTGTTATGGGATTTCTACCAAACATCATTTGGAAGAAAACATTTGAAAACTGGCATTAATGGTGTAAGATTTCAGGTCCAGGCAATTTTTACTGAAAAGAAGATAGAAAACAGGGTAGAGTCCCTCCTGAAGCCTTCCTAGGTACTAGGCTTATTATTCATGCAACATTTTTATGCATGAGTTGTGCAACATTTTTCCCTCCAGTTCTTTGGAGAAACTTTCAACTTCCAAGTTAAGCCAATGATCTCCTAAGACCCCTACATTATTGCATCATATACTGTGGCTTGACAGGAATAGGCACCCTTGAGGTGTTATACTTTCTCCCCTGCTCATTGCAACTCTTTAGATATGAGTTTAAGTACCAAATTTTCCAGCATGGCTTAACACAGGGGCAGTGTGGGCAATGCCTCCTGTGTATTTCAAAAGATCACTTCATGCTTTATTGTGTATTTTCTGGTGCTTTCTGCCCATGTATTTATGGATTTCTGCACATCTGTGTTCATATCAGTGTATATTCCATCTGCCATGGATCTGCAAATTTCTGTAAAACCCAATAAAGGAAATATTTTAGACTTTGAACCATGCAGTCTTTGTCATGATGAATCATTTCTGTCACTGTGGCAGAAAAGCTGCCATAAGGCATTGATAAAAGAAGAGTGACAGTTGTTCCAAAATAAATGTTATGTACAAAAACAAGCATCATAGCAGTTGGACCTAACAGGGGTAGTTTGCCTATCTCTGCTTGATCTGTAACATCAAAATGTAGCTTGTTATTCATAACTTCCACTTATTAGTTTCTCATATTCAACTGATCTCAAGATAATGACATTTGCATGTAAGAAATACCAACAAGCCTATGCCATGATCATTTCCTTTTGTATTTCAAAAAAGTATGAGCTTTCATGTTCAAACATGGTATCACAAAGTGGGATGCAACCATGAACAAAGCTAAATGAAAAATTGTGACAGTAAAGAAGAATCAGATTTGCAGGTCAGGAGACTTGCAGCTGTAAGCAAAAGAAAATTCCTATGAAAATAGCACTATGATCAAACAGGAAGATTTGGGAACTCATTTAAAAAGGAATCTGCTAGCAATAGAGCTGGTCTTGAGTCAATCAATTCACAGCATGCATAATTTCCTCAAGGTGTCAGGTATGTACCCATCATCACTTTCCCATCCACAGTGCATTCTTTCTCCTCTGGTGTGACTTCTCTCCTGATCCCAGACTGCCTGCCTGATTTCACCCATCACTGTCAGGGGGCTGCCAATATCTAGGGCACAGGTGGCAATTCTCTATCTACTATCTTCTCAGAAGAGAGAAGCATCTTTCCAAGATACCAGAAGCCCATACACCTACACCTCTGATATGATCTTATGTGGTAATTTCTGGCCAAGTCTCAGTTTAGAAAACATGTGATTCAAAGACCCTTGGAGCCATCAATGAGGTTTTTTTCTGCCTTTGGGGTAGTCAACAAAGTAGGTCTCCTCTGATATTTGTACTCATTCCTTTCCCAAGTCTACATGAAAGGCCATATTTTTCAGTCATGCAAGCTTCAGTATTGACTGCAATTAATCTCCCCTCAGTGGAAGATGTTGCCTGTGAGTAACAGTTAGGACCTTTGCTCAGAGACTTGATGGGCCCTAGACCACTAAGTCATGCTTTGTAACCACTCTTGGAGAAGCTCCTGGGGCCACAAAGACACAAACTAGATTTCAATTTCACTCACACCTCTCCAGACCCCTCCAGCCAGCAGGATCCTATTCTAGGGTTTCACTTTCCTCAGGATTCCCCTGAGCCTCTGGGGTCTCTCCACACCAGGATGTCCTCAAATGGTCCACAGCACAGCAACATCAGTAGTTACCATTTGGTCTTCCCAAAAATTAGCTGTTTTGTGTGTTTGTGTGTGTCTGACAGAGAGAGGGAGAGAGAGAGAAAGAGAAAGAGAGAGAGAGAGCACAGAGAGACAGAAAATGTATGTGAATGTGGAAACCAACATCCTCAATGGGTTGTCACTCCTATTAATTTAATTAAAGAAGCATCAACAACTCACTGATTACCTGTTCTCATTTTGGACATTGTTCATGCATGTCCTCATAAATGCACATTATTATTGCCATTCACAGATGGGGAGAATGAATCACAGAGAAAAATAAATAAGGAGCATGAACATTATACTTTTAAAATTACTGATTTCAATCCCATGTCCTCTTTCTCTGTGACCTATTGTGAGATTTTATCAAGGACACATAGACACATATCTACTATAAAATGTTGAGAGAGGGAAAGAAGAGAAAAAACACATAGGTTTACTGCCAAGCATAGAATTGGTCATCAGAAAAGTGTCTCATTTGTTCATTTATTGTACAAATTAAGCTCATTCATTTTATTATTAATGATAAATGAATAATTATTATTCATTCATTGAATGAATTAAGATACAGGAAATGGGGTAAATGATGGAAGCAGACATGCTTATAAGTAGGTGAGATTGCAAAGTTAATTATAACTGTGAAAATGATGTCATTGAAAAGAAGTGTAAGTCCCATCTCTCATTGGGGGTCTGAGGGATGTGGGGGTGTGGATGGGTAGTGACTGCAAAGTAGCATGATGTTTCAACTCTAGATGGGGTTGACAGTTTCAAGCATGAGGAGGCATTGTCAAAGTGTATTACTATGAAAAGTTAAAGAGTGTGACTTTTAGGTATGTAAATTAAATCTCTATAGAATTGATAAAAAGAAAAAGAGAAGTTAAAAGAATAAACTAGATTTAATAAATTTATTTTCACTTATGAATCAAAGAACTTATGGTTTTAATTTCATCACCAAAACACCTACAGAATCTCCCAGTGAACACAGTTTAATCATTCAAGTTAAAGGCTTTATCCCACTTAGATCTAAGTGGACACCTAGAGGAACTACAGACTCAATTAAAACCCACAAAACAATGACTCTTCTTTGCAGTGAATAGCAGTACAATATTCCTTTCCTTGTTTTGTTTTTTTGAGATGAACCATAAAGACACCTATGGGTAAAAGTGTTTCCATCAATGAAAGTGAATAACATTTTGAGTCCTTTGTGTGACTGCATCACTGGCTCTGCCTAGATTAGTTTTGTTCATCCTTCAAATCTTGCTCATCAAAACTGTTTAAACACATACTTGGGGACCATTTTTCTCATGTGGTTTGTGCTGGCTTGGATATATTATGTCCTCTAGAAAAGCCATTTCCTTTAATGCAATCTCTTGGGAGCAGACTGATTATTCTGTTGATTATGGTAAAACCTCTGATTGAATTATTTCCATGAGGGTGGACAACACCCATTCAGAGTGGGTCTTATTTAGATCACTGGAGTCCTTTAAAGAGAGCTTACACAGAGAGCAGAGAGGAAAAATGCTCCAAGAGAAGCTGAGAGAGATATTTTGGAGACAGCCATTGAAAGCTAACACTTGGAGAGATGCTTGGAGATGAGGAAGGAAGAACATTTGGAGAAGCTAAGCTAAGAGATGAGGCCCAGACTTTGTCCCAGGGAAACTAATAAAGGACCCCCAGACGCTTAGAGAGAAATGCACTGGGAGAAAGTAGCAAGGATACAAAGATGGTGAGAGAGAGGAAACAAGAGATTTTTGGGGGAAAGCTACTTTGAAACACAACACAGGAACAATGGACCATGCCATTCTCATTCCTCTCCAGCTGACAGAGGTGTTCTGGATGCCATTCACCATTCTTCAGTGAAGATATCCTCCTATTGATGACTTAGTCCGGACACTTCTATGGCTTTAGAACTGTAATTTTGTAAACTACTAAATCAACTTTATAAAAGCCAATCTATTGCTGGTGTTTTGCAAAATGGCAGCATTAGAAAACCAGAACAAATTTTGGTACCAGGAGTGGGGTGCTACTGAGTTTACAAATCCCAAATATATTGGAACAACTTTTTAATTGGTTAAGGGAAAATTCTGAAAGAATTGTGAGGATCTTGATAGAAAATTCCTAATTCCTTTGAAGAGACTCTTGGTAGAAATATGGACTCTAAAGATACTTCTGTTGAGGCCTTACACAGAAATGATGAATGTGTCATTGCTAGCTGGGAGAAAGGTGTTCTTTGTTTTAAAGTGGCAGAGAATTTGGAAAAATTGAGTCCCAGTGTCAGACAGAAGGCAGAATTTGAAAGTGCAAGCTGGGATACTTAGATGAAGAGATCTCCAAACTAAATATCAAATTGCCACCTGTATTTTCCTTGCAGCTTCTAGTAAAACATGAGAAAAAGAGGTATGCTGAAAACTGAACATATGCATTTAAAGAAACCAGAAACAGATGGTCTGGAAAACTCTGGGCTTCCAGAAAGTGAAATCCCCAAGGCTACTGCTCCATGTAAGGATTTAGTGAAACCTGGAATCAATCAGCCATTTCAGTAAAAGCCAGGATTTAAGACGGTGTTATCTAGAAAGGATTTGTGGAAATCCTATTGTCTGATGGTTTTGACCCCTGTATGCTGCATGGCAAGCCAACAATTTTGTGTGTGTTTGTGTGAGATCTGGATTAACAAAACTACCTCCACTGTGAACTTAAATGGACATAAAAGTGACAGATTGAAGGAAAAATTTCTTTAAGAAAGGTATAACCATGGAAATCAAAGTCTGAAGCCAAGAGATCATGATCAAGGAGAGCAGAGAAACCTATGCACATGGAAAGGGTTAGTTTGCACCAGAGGCAGGGAGTGGTCCTTCTGCTGTGATACTCAGGAAGAATGTTGCTGCCACAGGTCTCAGAGAAGGCAGAGCACATTCCCTGGAGATTGGGGAGAAGATGGCCATCACCCCATCTTTGGATAAGGGAGAAAATTTGCTCCAGAAATGTAGCATCTAGGCAGTACACAGATACTTGTGGAGGGTGGGGCCAATAAGCAAGTTGTCTCCCCAGTGTGTTTATATATTGCCACACTCACACCAGCATTTGGAGAGGAAAGGGCTGCCCCAAAGTCTCTTGGTGAGGGTTTGACTCATGCTTCTCAAGTCCTAAGGATAAAACATCATTCAATAAATGACTCTAACACTTTGAAATCTAACAAAGTTTGCCCTGTGGGTTCTAGGAATTGTTTTGGTCCCTTGAACCCTGTTTCCCTTTTAGTGTCTCCCTATGATGATGGGATCACTTATCCTATGACTGTCTCTCATTTGTATTTGGGAAGCTGATAATGTGTTCTGTTTCACAGGCCCACAGCCAGAGGAGAATGTTAGGACTTTCTACTTTTCAATATTGTGATGGAATGAATACATTTTTGCATTTGGAAAGAACATGTCTTTTTGGGGCCAGGGGGTGGATTGTGCCAGTTTATATATATTATGTCCCCCAGAAAAGCCATATTCTTTAATGCAATCTCATGAGGGTAGACTGATTAGTCTGTTGATTACAGTAGAACCTCTGATTGAATTATTTCCATGGAGGTGTAGACACTGACCATTCTGAGTGGGTCTTAATTAGATCACTGGAGTCATTTAATGAGCACTCACACAGAGAGCAAAGAGAACAAAATGCCTCAAGATAAACTGAGAGAGATATTTTGGAGACAGCCATTGAAAGCTGGCATTTGGAGTGATGTTTGGAGATGCTCACAGAATGAGGTTTGGAGAAGCTAAGCAAAGCAATGAAGCCAAAAGTTTGCCCTGAAGAAGCTAAGAGAAGACCCCCAGAATCATTAAGAAAAATGCACTGGGAGAAAGTAGTAGGGGAGCACAGATGAGACAGAGGAGCCCAGAGACATTTTTTGGAGAAAGCCATTTTGAAACACAACCTTGGAAAAAGGTCCAGAAGACTCCAGCCACATGCCTTTCCAGTTGACAAGAGGTGTTCTGGATGCCATAGGTAATTCTTTAGTGAAGGTATCCTCTTGTTGATGCCTTAGTCTGGACACTTCTATGGCCTAAGAACTGTAACTTTGTAACCTAATAAATCCCCTTTATAAAAGCCAGTCCATTTCTGGTGTTCTGCATTATAAAAGTATTAGCAAACCAGAACATGCCTTAATACAGTGGCAAAGTGATCAAGCTGCAACTATATTTCATAACCTCATATCATGTTTTTGAATGTTTCTTGGTCCTTTCCATACACACAAATTGCTGCATGTTTGTGTGCATATCAGAATATACCATGTGCAAGGTATCACCAATCTTTCTATGGTATCCAGGATGTAAATATTTTAGTCTTTGTGGGCAACCTCTGTCAAACTTACTCAGTTCTGCCATTGTGACAGAAAAACAGCTATATACCATAATTTAAAAATGAGTGACAGTTGTTTTAAAATAAAGGTTACCTACAGAAAGCAGCAACAGAGCATATTGGGCCTGAGGGCTGTACTCTGTAGTTTGCCAAAACCTCAATCCAACACAACCATAATTTTAGGAAAATAATGCATTTCTCTCCCTGCCCTCACACACACACACACTACAGAAGAAGCCCAAGGCCAATTCCCACCTCTCTGCAATGGTCTGCCCTTATTTTTTCACCCTCCTGACAAATGTTGGTGTCTTGCAGATGATATCTATGAGAAGACTCACCTGGCAGAAGGGGCTCAAATATCTCATGGCAGTCCTGCCTTGCTCCCTCTCTTTTATTCTATTCCCTACAACCTGAGCCTGGTCTGGACACTGCTGCTCACACCTTCAAAAATTCTGGGCATGGGAAGTTTCTGAAGGGATATTCTAATTTGGGGAAAGAGGACAGAAAATTTTAAATGACTTTATCTAGAGAAGTCACTTCCAGATTGCTAGTTTGAAAATAGTTGGTAAAGAGATGTAGATGAAGGAGGAATGTTCTTGTGGATTAAGGACTTGCTTGAGCAATTTTGAGAAGTAGGAATGGCTTGGCACTAGTTTTAGTGGAAAAGGCAATGGAGTGGAACAGTTTGGACATGCAAAAACTACAGTGGGAAATCACATTAAGTGTTTCCTGTATGAATTACATGGATGTGTACACACACACAGTTATCTATATTTTCATATAATTGCATTATATATAAGTACATGTATGTGTCTGCAATCTGAAATTAGTTTCTCTGTTTTCACAGCTTTAAATTAAGGTACATAAAATAACTAGTCAGAGGAGCAAGGCAATATAGAAATAATTCTAATACTGGTGAGACCACTACTTTCTTTTTAGTGGTTGGTTTGATTGGAATTTAATACATTTTTTTCCAATAACCTCAGTCAGCAATGGGTGGTTCAAATCAAAAGAATAGGATTCTATTTTTCACTTGAATTAGCTGATAATTTTGTTTGGTTTTCTGTAATCAAATGATCATGAATATGACTTAGTTAAACTAGAGATTTTGCAATGTGTATTTTTATTTGAACCAGAAGATTTAGTCCTGTGTCTTCTTGCTTAGCATGAGAAAAAACTGCAACATGCCTTACATTCCTACACAGTAGACCATTTTTTTAAAAGGCACAAGAAATAGGAGTATTTTGTATGGTCATTTGAAACTAAACTTGGAGACATGCAGAAAGAGAAACAACACATTTATCTGGAAACTTTAATGAAGTTCAGCATCAAGAAATACACTTTTAATGTTCTTTTGCTCTAGAAACAGACATTCCTTTATCAGCATCCATGTCACTATTGCTTATATAGGCTAGCATTTTTTGTGATGTGTTTTTCAATTTGCATAATATTGCAGCAGAAAGAGCTATGCTAAATTTATTGATTTAAAAAAACCCTTGTCATTTCCTACAAAACACTTAGTACAAGAGATAAAATAAAACTGAGGTGGAGACATTCACACTTACAATACTGAAATATCAAAAATTTTATTCTTGAGATGTTTTGGGTTGACACACTGAAGAATTCTATTCCTAGAGGACAGGAATTTTTCAGCACTTTGGAAGGAAAGCTAGCTATGTAGTTATCAAATGACAGGAGCAATTGATTCTTTGGTAATATTTCCTTAGGAAGGTGGTCAGAGTCAATAGTGTTTCACCTTTCTGACTTTTCCAGTTACAGCATCTGACATTGTTTTCCTTTTGATAAACCTCCCTTTTAGTAGACCAGGTAAGGTGTGATCAGGGTCACATGACTCAGGAGTCAATATGCTAACTGGAAAGTTACTCAGCATCCCTTAATCTTGTGTCTCTCATTAGCAAACTAAAATTTCTCCACTAATTGGATTATTCTGATCATTCTTCTTTCATTCATTCATTTACTCAGGAACAATATTTATTGAATGACTACTATATTCATAGTGACTATATTTGTTGAATGACTACATAGTAGCCATTATGCATAATATTATGTATCTATTATGCATTAGTAGATGCCTAGATGCTGGGCTTATAATGGAGAATAAAAACTGAAAGAGTCTCATTATAATCTAGATGGACACATAGATATCAACCATATGTAATCATAACCAATGACAACCAAATAACCAAATATAAAATTGCAATGGAAGCAAATATTACCAAAATGAATGTGCAGGTTCCATGAGAACCAACAGAGGAAGCTGACCCTAGTCATGTGGTTCTGGGAAATAAGAATCATGGGCCACAGTGCATAATAAGCTTTCATGAAAGTAAGATTTTTTTTGTTTTTATTTTCACAGTCTTTATTCTTATTCTCACTCTCATCCTTATTTTAAACCAGTGGTTGTTTTTCAGCTATCATTTGTGCTTAGAATCCTCTGTTCAAATATTTACACAAATGTCCTTTTCCCCAAATTTGTAGTACCTGTGGGGGATCCTTAGACTGCCAGAAGCAGTGTGTAAAAAGGGCTGTCTAGTTAATCTTATTCTAACACTGATTTCAAATGAAAATCTCTATGTGCTGATATCAGACTCTCAGATTGCTCCTCAAGCTCTTACCTCTCTTTATTCCAGTCATATATACAGCTACCTATTAAGCATAGAATTGTAATAGGCATCATAAGCTTGACATGACTAGACAGACTTTACTCCAAATCCATTCCATTGCACTCTTCCTTATCCCAGTGGTGTCTCTATTCTGTAGTTCAAGACAAATTCTTGGAGACATACTTGATTTTACTCTTTCTCTCAGACCCTATGCCCCATCCATCAGTTAAATCCCTGTCACTATTTATCTTGAATCTGCCTATTTTTCATAATCTTCACTGCTATGACATTAGTCTGAAGATCTCTCAAATTTTTCCTGGTTAAATGCAGTAGACCGGACTAACACATTAACCTGCTTGTCAGTCTACTTCCACTCTTGGTCTCCTGTGATTTACTTTCTATTATGGCAAACTCTTAAAAACATAAATCTGATTGTTATACTACTTTGCTCAAAACTCTGCAGACATGTATCATCAAATTTGAAATAAAATCCTTGCAAGACCTTACAGAATATGTAGATAGTAAACAAACATTTTTAAATGAATGAATGAGATTAAGTGATTTGGCAAATTAAGATAGGTTTTTAGGAGAAGATAAGATTGTTAAAAATCTGCCACATATGGAGAGCAACGTCTAAAGTCTGAAGAGCTACCTTTGGCTCTTATGTAGTTCTCTTGATGAACTTTTTCTCTTCTTGTTCCTTTCCTAATTTTCCCCAAAGATCAGAAGTTGTAGTGATAATGGATTTTGAAGCAGTAGTGTATAAGTAACAAATTATGGGAAGCTAGTTGTTGAACATCAGGGAAATACATCATAATTGTCTCTGTTGCATCAATGGTCACTGAAAAATATCCTGACAACTCTGAAGAATTCATAAGTTCATTATTCATAAGCTTGCAAACTATGTCATGGTTTTCCAGATATCTCAGAAAGTAAAAATCAGTATGAGAAGTAATCACTAATATAAAAACCACTTTTAAAGTAAGATCCAGTCTCATTCTCACTTTCTATAAGCATTCTCAATTGTTTGTTTCCAATTGTTCATTTATTCATTAAGTGTTTTTAATATTTTAATATTTTGAAAATGAAATTCAAGTTTTTAATAGTATTAAGGGAATATGCAGTTTTTCCAGGGTTTAAGTATCATGTAACCTTTGATCTTGTTTCCTGTAATCACTGGCTCTCTTAAAAATATTTTATTTAAGATGCCTCAAACCTTGTCCCTCATATAGAATTTGTGACCAGAAGGAGCTAATATCAGAAGCGTTGTCTGTTCAGTTTCATGTTCAGTGACACTAAAACTCTATAAAATATTGTTACATGATGTGCAAGCCTATGAAAACTTATACATCATGTAACATGACTGGACAGAC
Source organism: Choloepus didactylus (assembly GCF_015220235.1). Taxonomy (NCBI): domain Eukaryota; kingdom Metazoa; phylum Chordata; class Mammalia; order Pilosa; family Megalonychidae; genus Choloepus; species Choloepus didactylus. The sequence continues at coordinate 1,586,482 of NW_023637615.1, forward strand.
TTTTATTCCAAATCCATTCCATTGTACTCTTACTCAACTCAGAAAATAAAACACAGGTGAGATTCTTTAAATAAAATGAATTTAGTTATTTAGTGTCATTTATAAAGATGTGGCAGTGTTTATGAGTAGGGGCTATATGTGTAACCTCATCATCAAAACAAAATGTGCTTACTGTGTACTTGTTTGCCTAATTTTTACTTCCTGTTAAAAGACATGAATAAGTAATTTAAGATTTGCTAATAATGGCAGGGATCCATTATATTATTTCTATATAGTACTGTATGCTTAAGATATCACATAAATCCCTTAAATTTTTGGAACTGGATAGTTGACTACCATGGTGAATAACATTTATTCTTCTTTGAAAAGGCACAAAAAGTTCTGAAAAAAAATTCAAGCCAAAATTTCACAAGAACTCTGAGCAGTTCATATTCAAAGATTCAATCCATCAGATTTTGAAAGGCCAGAAATCTGTTTTTTTAGTATAAACTTTTGATCACACAGATTTAACTCAAAATTATAATTACCATTTTCATTTCTAGGTCATATGTAAATTATAGAGGTGTAAGATGTATGCGTTTTTGTTGTGCAAGAAATTGTTGAGGTTTGTGGGTCCCAATGAATAATTTCCATCTTCCTACACTCATTTGGAATCAAATGAAAAACAAGATTCTAGGATCAGACAGATGGAAATCAAAATATCATTTATGAAGCTGAAAGGAAGACATGCCTTTGGATCTATAGCCAATAAATGGCTTGCTTGCACTTCACTTCTGAGATAGAAAAACACTCAGTCCCATCATAGACAACTCTGGCCAATTGTAATCTTTCTCATTCTTACAGTTGAGAATACATACATCCTGTGGAAAGGCTTGGCCTGAAAGGGAGACCACTCTGAAGGAGAAGACAGATATTCAGCATTTCTCTCAGACTCATCAACTTTATAAATGTCTCTTACAGCCCCAATCACCAACATCCTATTACTCTCTCTCACCTGGGAGAAGTGAGAGCTAGGAAAGTTGGTGGCCTGTGAGGGAATCTTGAAACATTCCTCCTGTATTTTTCCCTCTTAGTGAGTGAAGTGGAAATTAGTTTCATTTTCAGGAAACTGGAAGAGGGAGAATAAATATTTTCCCAAAAGGAGTTTATGTTAGAAAACAACTGCACCAAGAAAAGAGTCCCAGAACCTGACATTCCCTATCAGAAATACATGAATTTTAAACAGAGGGTTTAGTGATGTCATTTTTTAGAAGCTGATGGTTTATTTCTTTACATTGATTCTTTTATTTGACAAACAGTTTTTTAGTGACTGATACATATTATGGAAACTATACTATCCATTAGGGATACAACACTGAATCAGACACACCCCTTGCCCTTCATAATTTTTTGTTTAGTGGGGAAGACAATAATATCAATATTTACAGTTTGGAATAAAGGCTGTAATAGACATAAGTTTACTAGTACAGAGTGATGATATGTGAAAAAGAAAGGGGTTTGAGCAAATCTATTGAAGAGAGACTTTAGAAGTGATTTGGAGAACTACAAATATTTCAGGACAAACTGAGATAGTTTTGTGCTATTGACTAAGAGTGGTGAAAGATAAGACTGGAGAGGTAGCAATGGAGATTCTGCAGGGTTTTGTGAGCTAAGCTGCTTTGTGAGGTAAGCTGAGCGCTATGATATTAATCCAAATATTTGAGAAAATATGGAGAGGGTTATAAGTTATATATATTACTTATAAGCATAAGTATGCTAGATCACTGAGTAGAAGAAGGGATGAAACTTGAAGAGACACTGCTGGAACAGAGAGGAAAAGATGGATTAACAGATATTATAGACATAGAACTTGCAGGGCTAGCTAACTGGATGGGGAATTATGAGAAAAAATAAATTGAGGTAAGTATGCTACCTAATATTAATTTAGAGTGTCATGCTAAACACTGTTCTTCACACTTTTACATGTGCTAACTGATTTAATACTGAAAACAATTTGATCAATTTGACATTACTCTGATCCCTGATTTAAAGAGGAGGAAACCATACTATAAAAACCTGAATAAACTGTAAATGTTCATGTATTATAAGTGGCAGAGTTGGGTATCAAACTGAGGCATTTTCACTCCATGACACCTACTCTTCAAATAAATGTTACTGATCTCATCATTATGGTACACTGATTTAGGTTTTAGATTGGGATATCTCAGTGAATGGACTGGAAATGACACAGAAGGAACAAATTGAAGGAAACATTTTAAGGATAGAATCAAGGAAATTGAGGTTTGGAGTTGAAATCTCAGACAAGAAGAGCAGAGCAACCCAGGCACATGGAAAGGGTGAGTTTGTCCTGGAGGGTGAGGGTGGCCCTTCCACCTTGATGCTCAGGAAAAGTACTGGTACCCCAGGCCCCAGAGAAGGTGGAGCACATTCCCAGTGTATAGGGGAAAGCCTGGCCACCACCCCAATATTTGGAGAGGAGAGAGCCTTTGCCCCAGAGAGGCAGAGTCCAGGTGGCACCCTGATGTTTGAGGAGGGTGGGGTCAAGAAGAATGTTGTCTCCCCAATGTGTGGATATGTTGAAGCACTCACCCTAGCATTCCAAGAGGAAAGGGCTGCCTTACCTTGGACACTTTTTGGCCCTAAGGCTGTAATTTTATAAACAAATAAACCTCCTTTATAAAAGCCAATCTTTTTCTGGTGTTTTGCAAAGTGGCAGCATTAGCAAGCCAGAACAGATTTTGATACCAGAATTGGGGTTCACTGACATCCAGAAAAGGGAGAAGAGAATTTTGGTGTCTAGGTCACTGCAAAGATGATTAAGTTTTAGATCTTGCATGAGACATCCAAGGTTGTGTCTTGTGTAAGTAGTTGTGCATGCAGAACTGAAGCTGAGCAAAAAGAACAGATCTGGAGTTATGTATGGCATTTGAAATAGTGCATTGGGATTATTTTTTTAACCCATCAGTTACTTGGAACTATGTTATTTAATTGCAAATATTCTCTGATTTTCCAGATATCTTTAATATTGATTTCTAGTTTAATTTCACTGTGGCCAGAAAATATACTTTGCATCTCTTGAATCCTTTTAAACTTGTCAAGACTTGTTTTATGGCCCAAGACATAGTCATTCTTGATATGTTTTGTGTGTACTTGAAAGGAATGTGTGTTCTGCTGTTGTTGCATTCATTGATCTACAAATATCATTTAGACAAAGCTGGTTGATGGTGTTGTTCAATTTTGTATATATCTTCTCATTTTGATTTCCTCTTTCCTACTGTCTTATCTTCCTTTAAGTATGCGCTTCCTTCTCTGACCATAGGACAAATAGCTCTTATTTAATTCTTTTTCTCAGCTAATCATCATTGCTTCTAATATTTTTGTAGGCAAGACACAGGCAGTGACATCCCTGAGTATATTCAACCTTTGTGAAAGCTAATAGGGAATGATGGCAGTGATTAAAGTGCTCAGTCTGAAACTGGAAAACTAGGCATTTAATCTGTGGCTTGGAACTCATGTTTCTTGTTAATAATGCTAACAGTGATGGTGGTATTGCTATTAATAATAGCAGCAGCCAGTGATATATTAGTGGTATACTGTGCCAGTGAAAGGTAAGCTATACATATATTTTGAATCCTTACCTACCTTCTGCAGGTTAGATGTTCTTGTTATTCTACTTTACAGATGAATAAGAGTCAAACAGCCCATTGGTGGCAGTACTGGGATGCAGACCCAGGTCAGCCTTTTCCTGCCAGACCACACTGCCTTGGTATGTAGATCACACACAATGATCAGCCCTGGTCTCCCACATAGGGCAATGAGAAGATTTACCAACCTCCTTGCATTGCTGCTGTTGATAACAGTAATAAATAAATACTAGATGTTCCTCCAAACCAGAGGCCATCTTCCAACATTTTATATGATGAGTGCATTAAATATAGTGAATGCAGGGAATCTATTATGAAAAGCTTTCACTCCTAGGCAAAATAACTAGTTGTACTGTTTAGAAAAATAAATAATGACATATTAACTTTTTTCTTAAAATAAAATCACTGTGAAAGGAAATTAATCTATCATAGAAAAATTATGGGTAGAATTTTTTTTGTCTTTCCGCATTTTTAAAAATTTTATTTTGAAATAAATTCAAACTTACAGGAACAGTTGCAAAAACAATACAAAACCCATACACAGAACTCTGGCATACCCTGACCACCCTCCCCTGATACCCCAATCCACCAACTTTAACATCCTCTTACACCACCATTTCTTTATTTTCCTCCCTCTCTCCCTCCCTCCCTCCTGAACATCCATCATCTATTGCTCTGTCTTCTGAACATATGAGAGCAAGCTGCACACCTCCTTGAATAAAAAATATAATTCACATATACATTTCCCATGAACAAGAACATTCTTTTATGCAATCCCATTAAACACAGCTAAGAAGTTCAAGAAATTCAACATTGATACAAAGCTTATATTCTGTATTTCCTTTTATTTTTCTTATGTCCCCACTCTGTCCCTTTGAGTCTCATCTTATCCATCCTCAGATCCCATCCAGACTCATCCTTGACATTTAATTGTCATTGCCTATTTAGACTTTTTCTTTTTTTTACAATTGTGGAAACATATATGGCCTAATCTTCCCATTCCACCCACTTCCTAACATTCCATTGGTGGGATTAATCACATTTAGAATGTTGTACTGCTATCACCATCCCACCATCCATTAGTAGAAATTTCTCTTCACCCCAAACAGCAACCTACACTCATTTCTTAACTCCCCATTGCCCCTTCCCCCACTTCTCATAACCCATACTCTACTTTTCATCTCTATGGTCATATTCTCTGATAATTTCTTTGTGTTTACTGTGGGGCTTAAATTTAACCTCTTAAATCCATAACAATATTGTTTTTCTTTGATACCAACTTGAATTCAATAGGACACATAAGCTATGTTCCTATATTCCTCCATTCCCCCACCTTTATATAGTTCTTGTCAAAAATTACATATTTTACATTGAGTTCAAAACCACTGATTTGTCATTAGAGTTTATGTATTTTATATCCTGTAGGAAGTAAATAGTGGAGTTACAAATAAAAAATTATTGACTTCTATTTGTATTCCATTGTGGTCAAAGAATGTGCTTTGAATATATTCAGTTGTTTTTGTTTTGTTTTTTAATTTATTGAGGCTCATTTTATGTCCAAGCATGTGGTCTATTCTGGAGAAAGATCCATGATCACTAGCGAAAAATGTGTGTCCTGGTGATTTGGGATGTAAGGTTCTATACATGTCTGTTAAAATTCTCTATATCTCTCTCTTCTTTCTTTGTTTGTTGGTAGGGCTCCCTTTACTATCTAAGTAGAGCAGGTCTTTTATTAGCAAAATCTCTCAGCATTTGTTTGTCTGTGAAAAATTTAAGCTGTCCCTCAAATTTGAAGGAGAGTTTTGCTGTATAAGGTATTCTTGGTTGGAAATTTTTCTCTCTCAGAATTTTAAATATGTCATGCCACTGCCTTCTCACCTCCATGGTGACCACTGAGTAGTTACTACTTAGTCTTATGTTGTTTCCTTTCTATGTGGTGAATTGCTTTTCTCTTGCTGCTTTCAGACCTTGCTCCTTCTCTTCAGTATTTGACAGTTTGCTCATAATATGTCTTGGGGTGGGTTTATTTGGATTTATTCTATTTGGATTTTGCTGGGCATTTATGCTTTGTGTATTTATATTGTGTAGAAGGTTGGGGAAGTTTTCCCCAACAATTTCTTTTAATACTCATTCTAGAACTTTACCCTTTTCTTCCCCTTCTGGAACACCAATGAGTCTTAAATTTGGATGTTTTATTTTATCTATCATATCCCTGAGATCCATTTTGATTTTTTTGATTTTTTTCCCCATTCTTTCGTTTGTTCTTTCATTTTCCATTCTGCGGTCATCAAGGACACTGAGTCATTTTTCAATTTCCTCTAATCTTGTATTATGAGTATCCATATTCTTTTTAATTTGGCTAACAGTTACTTTTATTTCCATAAGATCTTCTATTTTCTTATTTACTCTTGCAATTTCTTCTTTATGCTCTTCTAGGGTCTTCTTTATGTCCTTTATATCCTGTGCCATGCTCTTCTTCATGTCCTTTATGTCTTGTGCCATGCTCTCATTGTGTGATTTTATGTCTTTGATTAATTGCACCCAATACTGTGTCTCTTCTATCTTTTGATTTGGGTGTTTGGGTTTGGGTTCTCCATATCATCTAGTTTTATCATACGCTTTAAGATTTTCTGTTGTTTTTGGCCTATAGGCATTTGCTTTACTTGAGATGGTTATTTCTGGATATAAAAAAATACCAATCTCTAAACTTTCTCTAACTAGCCAGCAGATGGCATCTGTAAGTCCCCTATTCCCTTGAAGTCCATTCTCCCTTTGTCTTTGTGGTGTGGGGATCTATTCTTGTGGGGTTCAATTGGTGTGCTAAGTTTGGGTGTGTTGTTGGTGCTGTCTGCCCTGAATGTGTGGCATGTGTCTGAGTGGCAGGGCACCTTTAATAATCAAACCTCCTAGGTGTTCCCAGAGATTTAAGGCTGTTAGAAGAGGCTAAGCCTTCATTTCAGTCTTGCCACAGATTGTCTCTGCTGCTGACCCACAAGTCCTTGGTATTGGTGTAGGGTCCCTGGGTTTTCTGAGCAGGTCCCCTATCCCTGCCATACTCTTCCAGAACTTCTGCTGAGGGAAGGCTGTGCCATGTCACAAGTGTGCACCAGCCTCCAGGGAAGCCCTGGGCCACTGGGCCATGCAGGGGTTTTCCCAGCCTGCTTTAAAGATGGTTGAATGGAACATGTTAATTTCCCCCTTTTTGCACAGCTCTGCCTTCCTAGCTGTGGGACAGTTAGCTGTGAGTGCACTAAAGATGTCCATGGCCAATATTGTGGCATGTGTGTGGTGCTGTGGGAAAGACTCCCCATCACATTGGGTTTCTTGGCATGGCTCTGGGCTGTGGGTCTGGCCCTGGGTGGGAGCATCCCTAGACTACTGGGGAGATGTCTGAAAGGGGCACAGTTTCTTTCTCCTTTGGGATCCCCTCTGCCCCACTGTCCCTGAGACAATCAGCAGTGGGTGTGCAGAGGGCAATCCTCCATGCCAGACACCCTGAGGCATTGGCTATAGTCTGCTCCTGCAGTGCTTCACTGCACAGTTCTCACTGCCATATCTGCAGCAACTTCTGGGTTTTTTTTTTAAAGAACTAGTCCATCTCCAAATGCCAACCTGTGGTTTCCCAACACTGCAGCATAGCCCTGGGACTTTCAGCTGGCCTACTCACTCATTTCAGAATGCAGACTCCCAGTTTCACCAAATGCATCTTCCTGTGGATTTAGCAGAACTTGTCTGGCTGGTGCATTGCTGGAACTGGTGTTCTGGGTCACTTTCTGGCTTTTATGTAGTATTTTTCATAGAGGTGTTTTATTTTGCCCTGTCTCACCTAGCCACCATCTTAGGTTCCTCCTGGGTAGAATATTTTAAGATTCTGTTACTGCATATTTGGATTACCAATATGCAGGTTGGTACTTTTTAATTCATGTTTTTCCAGGACTTACAGAAAGTACCAACACTGGATGAAGCAGTAGAACTTTGAAGAAAGCAGTGCCTTAGTGTGACTTTTCTTCAACATTTGCCCCTCTTTCAAATAGTTAAGAGTCAAATCATTGCTTATATTTAGGACAGAATAATTTCACTGTTTATAGGAATGGTGGGTCAACTACATGGAAATTCATAAGCATTTTAAATTCAATAAGGTAAAAGATAGAAGGCATAATAATTTGTCTTTACCAATATTGTTTTTTACTGTATTCATCATAAAAATTGCTACCAGTAAACAATATATGTTTCTGTGAAAAATCATCAGGTCATGTATAAATGAATTCAACACTAAAGAATACTTTAGCTACATATTAAATTATACATGCACTGAAACATTGAAAATGATCTTGCAATTTCTTTGAGGAACCAGCAACCCCTACTATTGGTATATACATGCTCAAGTAATGAATAATTTTCCTAATTTACATGTTTATGCTTTGTTACTAATTGAAACAGAGAATAAAGGAATGTGAAAGTCATTTATCAGGTTTAGTGCAACTTTAAAAATCTTAGTTTCCACTGTACTGCCAGCTTGATGTTCATGTATAGACCATTACAATCTCACATTTAGTTATACACCTTAGCTCAAAAAGAACATCAGAAAAAAAAGTTGGATTCTTTAAATAAAGAGACTATTGTATAATCACTTTTATTAAATTTAAGCCTGCTCAGAGTAGAATTATTCCAATTTTCTCAGTACAATGTGGAATAAAAGGATTGTAATTTACATAAAGATATAGCAATTCCTTTATAAGGTATTGAAAAACCCATATAATACAATTAACTA